>NW_026054829.1:0-222829 GCF_022836535.1 Colletotrichum spaethianum
TGTAGCGACGCACCCATCACCGTCTGCTGACAGGGGCATCGGGATCGCTTGTTCACTTGCCCGGCACCGCAAAATTGATTGCTTTCGTGCCGCAACAGGGGCCGCGTCGCGTGGCAGAGAACCAATCACACGCCACCAGGCCTCCTCAGTTTCAGCCAATCACATTTCCGTCCGCCAACGACCTCGACAGATCGCCATCCATGCCCTCCTCCGCCAGAGTACGAGCAAACCAAAGGGTCTGGCGTTCAGCTCAGGAACAGTCTCCTGAGAAGCGCCTCCGGATCACTGTCTCTTCAGTTAAGCATGCCTTGACCCTGAGAATGATATTGTGACCCCTGTACAGATTCTCTGTAGGTTCCTCTCGCACCCCACAACTGAAGGGAACCTGCAGACACACACTCACGTCGGTATGAGACAATCTAAATAACTGGAGGAACCTCCCATTCTCGTGTCAGGTATTGTGTGAAATGGCCGGTTTTTTTGCTTTAGCTATGAAGTGTAAAGTCCAAGCATCCTTGTCAAGTCTTTGCTAGTGAAGCCATGGGACTGGTCAACGGCTGCATATTTTCAATCGATTCTGATTGGCGGTAATGAAACTTGCAGTTCAAGAACTGACAGAAAACGACCTGGAAACGAAACGGAATTCTTGCAAGGCCCTTCGTTCACGAAAGACTCGCAACCTCGTGGAAAGCGACATTGAGGACCCCGCCTTTTCCCGAAGGGAACTAGGAGATGGTGGAGCAATCACCGAAGCAAGCCTTGTACATGACGCTTGTTGCCATCGTCCAACACCCCGTGCATGCTCCATTCGAAACCTACAGGAGAAGCACCAGAATATAGAGGCCATAGAGTTGTAGTACTCAGCAGAGCCGAGTAGGTATCCTGTTCTCCAGCAGGTAGCCACGATAGGAGTCCCGGTGCCGAGTCCCACGAAGGAATGGGTAGCTGGTGCGGGTAGTGTTCATCGGCATCGAAGGAAACATAATCTAGAGCAAAGTTCCCTGCTTGCGGGGCTTGGTGAATGGTAAAGCCGGCGTGGGCAGATAGACTCCTTTCTGATGTTACCGCGTTGCTGCTCGCAGTATTTTGTAAGGGCTGGCTCATAGCAGGTGTGGAGCATTGGAAATTGACTTCATGGTGTTGCCACCGGGACACGTGTGGGTTAATAGTCATGTACGTATCCCCAAAAACTGGTTGGTGGTGCTCATAAAGCACACTGGGATTTTGCGGTACCATGAAACTGGAGCGCTGCTGCTCATCAGGGTATTGACTGTAGAACTCCTGAACATCTCCGTGTAAGGTGAGCGTGGTTATACCATACTGTAGTTGTGTTGAAGCTTCGTTCGCCCGTCTGCCGTTGTTAAAGGAGGGAGCAGCATAGCTCATAGTATTAACCGTGCTATGATGAATCAGGCCATGATTGCTCTGGTGTTGTGGGGGCTGTTGCACGATATCATGTGGTAAAGTTAAGGATTTATCCACACTGTTAGAGTCTAGGGTGCAGTCGTCCAAGTTGTCGACGCCGTTGTATATGACTTGCTGGCGAGGCCGTCTTTGTCGCTTGACTATGGTGGTCTTATGGCAACAGCTGTCCAGTCTGATTAGTGTTAAAATCTCGCATGCGATGGGAAAAGGTTGGTAGGCTCAAATCCTACCTCTTGAGGCTGCCGTTTTGGACGCACTTGCAGGGGCGTTTGCTATTGTGAATGCGGCGATGTCTGGCCAAACACGAAGGCTGATCAAGTTAATATGTGCCAGTGTATAACGGAGGAAGAGAAAGGGATATAAACGGCTTCTTTAAACTAATGGTGATTAAGAAGTCGTGCTTGTAAGGGTTGCGTGAGTTGAGATACAAAATCGAGAGGTTCTGAGTTCTGGCTTGGGGGGTTTTGCTGGTATTTGTACTTTTCTATCAGTTACTACCACGCGCACAAATTAATCTGCCCATCCTGCAGGGGCTGACAAGGTAGTTCCAACCGAAAGAGCGGGTCAGCATCGCATTATTCTCTCACAGATCTTCAGAGAATCGGGTGTGTTTTTTGCTGCGATGAATTGGTTACTATATTTGACCGCCCAAATCCACAAACTAACACGGCGCTGGGCTTCCTCACCATAGCCCATACACAAAACATCCTTTAGCTAGTGTCTTCTATCGAAGTATGAAGAAGCTATCAAGCTCAAGGATCTTACCAGTACCACCATAGCGCCCCAAAAGTTTACCAGCAGTGCAGAACGATATTCGGTGGTCATTTAAGCCACTGGAACTGCCAGATCTCCTTAAAGGAGGCCACCCATCTCCCCATTGAACACCACAAGGCTCTGTAGGGTTCTAGTCTTCTACTACCTGAACGCTGTCTCAGGTAAGAACCCGTTCCTACCCAGCCTCTTGTAAGGTTATAGAAGCTTCGTGAAACTCGTAATCTGCAGGCCGCTGAATGATTCGGAGGGGAGCTTCCACAGCGACACCCAGATAACTTCGACAGATCGCCTACCATTGCTGGAGAACAAGACACTTATCCGTCTCATACAAAGCTGCATCCTGGAACAATCCCCTAAGAAGGGATTAGCTCTAGGTTCCTTCCGCAGGAAGCTGTTGGAGAGTCGCCTCCTTTGAAGACGGTTTCTGGCAACTCTTTTCTTCCGCGATCCACCTCCTTTACCATCCTCTGCGGCGATGGAAGATCCGACGAACTCAGGAAGTTGACCAAAGGAGCCACCACTTTAAGGAATCCTTCAGTATTTGATAGCTTATCTTTCCATTCCTCCACAGAAAGGGATCTATGCCTCGTATCTGACTGATCTCCCGCGAACGACGTCAGCTTTCCCGAGTATTGCACACGCGGCCACCTGCCTCAGCCCTTCTCCGTTGAGGAAGGTTTCGGGAACCCTACAGCCTCTAGCATCTCAGCTTCTTCCAACTCCTTCAAAGTGACGGAAACACACTACGGGCGTGTGGAGACGTCCTTGGATGCCTTCAAGCTCATGGAGGCCTGCATACTCGGCGAGCTGCCTCATATTTAGCAAAGACTACCAGAAACGCAACGCCCATGTATCCTTTCAGGCTCGAAATTTGCTTGGGACGAGAACGAAGCAGGTATGCGGAGGTGGACGGACGTATAGTCATGGGGCAACCACAGAGTATCGGAGAGCTTCCTGATTTACCGCGAGATAGAAGGTAAGCGCAGCAGCAGCTTTTGCGGCGGTGGACGAGGTGTCGGCAAGCTTGGTTGCGGCGGGAACAAGTACCAGGAGAACGGGGAGCCTGAGGAATTCAGATATCAGGCCGACGGCCTCATGAAGAAAACTTTAAGCATCGAGACCTTCACCGGCCAACGCCTCCACCTCATTCTATACTACTCACAACCACACTCCGAGTCGACAGAGCTTCAACGATTCCTTTTTTCGACGAGTTGTCATTCTCTTCTTCAACAAGCTCTTCTGCGATGGTATCGAGAAAGAAGAAGAGATATTTGAATATTATGTGTGGAGTTCCCTCGTCTCTGCAAATTTCAGCCGCAAAGAGTCCGCGGACGGCCCCTATCCTCTGCATCTCCTCCACTCCTACGAGAAGTAACCCTGTTGGCGTGTTCGGCCGTACTACCCATAACCCTGAGCGGAACCCCCGAAGACAGAGTCCCGCATCAGACCCTTTACCTTAGTAGGAGGCAAGCTAGGGTACGGCAGTCTGCGATGACCTTCATCCTCTGCACCTCCCCCACTCTTCGACAGATAAACCTGCCGAGATGTTCAGCTGTGCTACCATGACGGGGGTTCTTGCCCAAACCAACAATCTGTTCAAAACCAAGGAGGGGGGGGCCTGCAACATGAACCATGCCGTTTGTGCTACAGGACCACTGCCTACCCCTATTTTGGAAGTCGGAACTCGGGAGTAATACTCTTTCCTTATCCTTCAAGAATGGACAAGATCACAACCGAACTCTATATAAGTCTGCTCAATGTCGAGGTCTTGGGGCTCGAGAATAGCTTTACATAACTACTCATAGGTTCTCCAAGCATCGTCCTCAACATGAAACCTCTCATCAATATTCCCACCAAAACAGGTCAAACCCACGGCAGAGGAGGTTACGACACGACTGGTGTCCCAAAGCCGCCCCCACGTCCTAAACCACGATAACCCGATGTAAGGCGCACCATATATCTATGATGAAGTAGCCTAACTATCTACAGATGCAAGGACACCAAGCGAAACTGGCTAGGGCTCTTGGATGAGAACAAGGAGGGAGGCTGAAAATTGGCGGGCTTTTCTTTGTTTCAGTGTGTATGTTAGAGCCCCAGGGCAGACTGGGCTCACTACACATGTGGATGTGAAAGGAGATTATGTAATGACTGAATATCGTCCTGATTACCACAGGAAAATACTGGTAAGCATGGCGACTTGATCGGCTACAATCACGATGGGGCCGTCAAACCTCTCAATAATAGTGCCTGTCGCACTTAGAAGACTGCCATCAATACGGCCATCAACCGGCAAAATGTCCAGAGTCATACGAGACCCCCTCTCTGTTCATAGCATGAAATCCTCTGTAAACCGCAGCTTCTACTTCATACCACAGCTCAAGCACGGCTTTATCGCCGAAGGGCAAGATTTGAGAACAAACCATCCCAGCAACACCACTCTCTGTCACACCACCAGTACAGGTTCGGTAATCCCCCCACCAGGCAGTTTTGCCGGATCGCCCAGTGATGCCCCCTGAGATCATGAACATCAAACCCCATCCTTGGGGCGGGTTTCCGGGAACCGGACAGAGCTCAGGAAGCGCGTTGGTCAACTCTGGTTTGGCATCTTGAGCCCCTCTCTTGGCAAAGTCAGGAATAATGGGAATTTGGTTGGTGAACATCTCTTCAACTGTTTCTTTTTTTCAAGATCCGAGCTTTTGTTACTGGACAAGTGCCGTCGTTGAGAAAAGCTGCCAGTATACCTATGGAGCGTCGACAATGTACCTTATTTTAGTCGGCGTGGAGAACATCTCACGGATATACTCTTGAGGCCTTGCAAAGATTCCAGCGCCACCGCTGTTGAAGCAAGCATGAGTCTCTTCGTCCAACTGAGCGACCAGCGGACGATGTAGGGGGTGGTCATGAGCAACGAGCTTGCTATCGGGCTTTCTGGAGTGCATATAAGCCAATTGTTTCTTCATGGCTGAAGTCGGTATCATGTTGACATTGTACAAGCCGAGCTGCTGACAGATATTCTGCTGGATGTAGTCGTTGAGACGCGTTTTCAAAACTCGCTGCAGAGCAATGCCGGACCAGTCGACGCCAATCTATAGTAGTCAGCATACCTGTGAATTCAGGGACCCCAAAGTTCAGTTCAGACTTACACCGTACTCCCATGAATCTCCTGGCTGGAACAGCAGCGGCTGCATCCCTGGATGCTTCCCGAGAACTCGTCTTTCCCAGCAGGATGGCTCCAATCGCGCAGCCGGTTGATGGAGAAGGTATAACCAAATCCGGAAATATGCGTCAGCAATATATGGAGAGTGATCTCTCGTTTCTTCTCCTCAAGCTTCCCTCCTGAACCCAGGACCTTGACGCCCGCTAGCTCCGGACATAGCTTCTCTAGGTGACCAGAGTCATCCAGCTTGAGCATTCCTCTCTATCTACCAGCTGCATGCATGCAACTCCTACAGCCATCTTTGTGCATGACGCTATCCAGTAGACAGTGTCCAGGGTCATTGGCTCACTGGATGAGATCCCTTGTTTCCCTGCACAGTATGCGACTTCGGTGCCGCTGCGGTCGATGACTACCACAGTCGCCCCTGGGATGCGGTTAGGATTGGCAACGGCATTGTCAACGATGCTTTTGATATCCTGTGTGACCTGCGGTGGAAGGAACATGGGCGGATGATCGTTCTTTACTGGATTTTGTTGTAGTTATTGACTTGGATATGGTTGCGATAAACGAGGCTAGTGCTTAGGGGCTTCATTTGAGGAGAGATTGGAAGTCCATTGTTTCATGCTCAAGGGATCATGGAGAGATAGATATATTGAGATGTTCTACATCTAGGGAGCCGTATGTTACGACCCAGAAAGCGTTGGTTAACATAACCACCTGGAACGAGCCCACGAGAGGACCAGGGCATAAGTTGAGTTGAGTTGAGTTGTATTCCTACTCGAATGTAGCCGCTATTTTACTCCGCAGCCATGCCCGGTTAGCGGGGCCTGGCAGACAGCCGACGCGCTCAAATGTCAATCCGAGACGCCCACTTCGCCAATGCAAAACACTGACCAGCTGTCCCCAAATTCCCACTTTGTTCCTCAACCTCTATCTACACTTGGCGCCTACCTCATGTTGATCGCAGTTCTCTACTAATGTGACATCTCTGCTAGGATCTGTCGAGGCCTACTACCTCATATATCGGTTCTGTGTACCTACAGCCTCCCATCAATGCTTAGCTTTGTCTAGGCGGTGACTCGATCCTGAATTGCCCAAGGATCTCGGTCTTTTCCATGAATCTGATAGCTTTCGCGGCTGCTTTGCGCTCGTTCAACACGGCCCGCAGGTTGTGTCGTCCTGGAATGGCTCCGAGTTCCTGTCGTCGGGGTTGTCGGAACCGTCGGCATCGCAGCAGGATGTGCGATACCGTTTGTCGTCCCTCTCGACATTGGCAGCCGGCGTCCGTGGCGTCCGGCACTCTTCGGTTGGAGAGGAAGTCCTTGAGTCCAATCTTTTCCGTGCGCATCTGCACGAGAATTGAGCTTTGTCGCTTGTTCAGTCCCTCGTGGAGTTGGAGCGTCTTCTTGGTTGGTCTCGGTGTGTAGCGGTAGGAGGTTCTGCCTCGAGTTTCTGCTGTCCAGCTGGCTTGCCACGCCTTATTCGCTTCTGTGTGCGTCCACGTTTTGAACATTGACCTGAGTGCGTATAGAGCTGCTGGCGTGTCTGCCTTGGTGCCCATGGTACCGTTCTTCCTCCAGCCCGTGGCTTCTTTGGCAGCCGTGTTGGCGTCCTCATTGCCCTGGATGCCCGTGTGGGAGGGCACCCGTCTGATCTCTGTCTTTAGTCCTTGTTCTTGGAGTTTCTGTGTCTTGTCTGCGATTGTCTTCAGCAGGTAGGCGCCTGACTTGCCCTTTGGCCTGGTTGACGACCTGATGGCCGCTTGGTTGTCGGTATAGATCAAGAGTTTGCTTCTGTTGTTTCCTTTCTGTTTATCTTCTTCGGCTATCTCGAGGGCAAGGATGATGCCTTGCAGCTCTCCTGCGTAGACTGTCGAGGTAGCGTTGTCTTCCATATACGAGCTACGTGTTTGGCGTGTGGTGGGACATGTTGCTGCCGCTCCTATGTGCCCGTTGATACCGCTCCCGTCCGTGTAGACCCCGAACAACCCACTCCTTCCGGGAAGCCACTCGGCCGGCCGTGGCTACGCCTTAACGACCCCGTTAGCCTTCTGCTCCGCATGGAGACCTTCCCACAGGAGTGTCTCGGCCCCAGGCAAAGCCGAGACGGTGCCGCCCCGTATCCGCTACGGGCCATACGGTCGCGTCGTCCGAGTTTGCACCTTAAGCTGGCCGCAACGGCAATCCCGTCTCTAAGCCGACCCACATGCGCCTCCGTCCTCTCGAGCCACCGTGTCGTTTCCGCAGGTCTCAAGTGCAGGGGCTACTGCGCCGGCGATACCACGTCTTCTTAGACGCCTCAGGTACCAACTGGGAGTGCATCAAATGTACCGGCGATACCGCGTCCAAGCGACGGCCCAGGTACGAACTGGGAACGCAGCTCCCCCGCTGCCTTCTGGTCACGACCACGGCGCTACGGCCCACCGGAAACCCTGGGCGCAACCCCAGGTCCAGCTTCCCGTTACCGCGACTCGTCTCCGACTCGCAGCCGACCATGTCTTGCAGATCAGAGGCGCAGAGCAGCCATCACGCCGGCACGACTACTCGCACTCTGTCCACTAACCCAACCCATGTCCGCCGTATGGTGTTCGATCGCGGTGCGCTGTGTCCTCGGGATCGGTCCGGCCGCTTTTCCTGTGCTCGAAGCTTAACAAGTCTGCTGACATCATGCCAACCCGTCGGTCTTAACAACTTCCATTACGCTCGACCAGAGCACGTAGGCTTGTTCCGAGCCCTCGTCGGGAGACGCGGCGATGCCTCACAATGCTCGACTCGTCCGCCTCCCGAGCCCAAAGCTGGATGGGCCGGAGGGTGTCCTGTCTCTTCATCGACGTCGGCCAATGTCAAGTCGGATGGTGTTCTTACGCCAGTATCCCCCGTGTAACATGTTGGCTTCGGAAATGGCGTGGGTGGTGCGGTGGTCGTTGATCACGTAGTCCGTTTATGGTTCGAGAGTGCCGATGAAAATTTTCACAGCACCATCCAACCGCGGTTTTTCGACCGCGCGCGACACACCGCGCCACTCCCACCATCCCTACTGACACCGGACATCACGAGAAGGTCTGCCACATCGTCCTACTGCTTTTTCAAGCAGCATCCAGTGTGCTCACTGGAGGCGGACCAGGGGATAATCAGGCTCATGTATGCATGATCACGGCGCTAACGGACAAGGGTCGGAACGGAAGAACTATGGGCAAGTCACGTGATGATAAGAAAGTGATCAAGAGATAGGTAAGGTGATCACCAAGTGAGCAGCTCACATCGGACCCATTTTAGTTGATTACCTTCGCCAGCACCACAACAGATAGAATCAGTATATAGACAGGACTTGAGCCTGGGGCTCAAGAACTCTCCATAGCTCTTCAGCAATCAACTTCGTGATACACTCTACCACAAGTGACTCTTAGAGTATCCTTCTGTTGTGAAGCTATAAGCTACCTCCGCCTAGAGACGCCTGACTGATCACCAGACGCCAACAGACCAGCAAGATTACCAACAAGACTTACCTTACTGTTATTGAGTATCGACCTCAGCTATCTGTTAGCTGAAAACACCACTGTCGGATATCTGACCGTAACACCGTAACGGCTTGTGAGCCAGTGCTAAGCTGGAATCACCGCCAAATTAGTAGTGAGTTTTTATGTATTCGCAAAGCAGCGTAGCTTGGAATCAGATCGGCAAGCTTTTTCTGTCGTTATACTTGGAATATAATCAAAAAGCGTCTGCGATGGTGCAATATGTGTCCAGACCAGCGGAAAGACGCTTCTAGCTTTTTCTCGCGTAAGTCGGTTATGCTGGATTGCCTCTCAGATAAGCCGTCAAAAACAGTCAGATGAGAGTCTTTAACTACTCTGTACATTGTATTCGGTCCTTGCACTGTGGATGGAGTGATCCTAATTACGCTGCGAATTCAATATGGCCTCTCCAATGTGAAGCCATTTTTGGCTCATAGCACCACTTCCGACATTACTGCCCGTTCACTAGTCGCAGGACCACTACGCGTATTATGCACTATATGTACATCTTTATGTATGTACTGTACATGTAACACAATATAACGATGTAGGATCAAGACCTTCAATGGCCTTGCACCGTCCCAGACCTTGAGCTTGACAGTTGACGTGCGGAGGTCAACGTGGATTAGTGAGCTATTGACGCCACCCCCTCTATGTGGCTTAGCTGTGCCACCCCTCTGTGTGGCTCAGCTGCTTCCCCCCCACCATGTAAGTCGACGACATGCCAACTGGAAAACGGCGGGCAAGCCGTCTGTTGAAAAAAACTCCCAATTATGAATACCCTCGAATCATGCCGAAAATAACGAGCCAGTTGTTAACGAGACCAAGCGTTAGTCACGTGTTGGGAGGTATCGAAAGCGTGTGGGGTGATCAGGACTTTGGTGGTACGGTGCGGTGCGTACAAGTACCAACACAACAACCACCGAAGCAGTACATGATCCCCTAATTAAGGACCGACAGTGTGCGTCTGATCAGGGCAAACAATCCTCAAAGTTCGTGAACTGAGCGAGGGCCTGCGATGGTGTTGGCAGATGGCGATGTATTGAAAGGTATGTATGAACAAAGACTGTGCAGAGCGCTGTTATCGTAAAGCAAGACGTAGAAGGAAAGTTACTCGATAACAGAAGCAGGCTGAAAATAAGGCGGTAGACGTGACTGTTTATGGCATATCTCCGTAGCTAGGGCCAGATAAAGTTTTTTTTCCTACGCCGCAGACTTCCTCGTCTGAGCCAGACTTGCACTGACGTTGCTGTTCTCAGCGACATCCTCCTCTTCCTTCAGCACGAGTAGCCTTGATAATGTTGATCAGTGACACGAACTCAAGTTCAAGTGGTATTGCTCCTCAGTCTACTTGTTGAAAGGGGAGTTGAGTGGAGGATGCCCACAAGACAAGGTCAGGAACAACGCGTCCTACAACCGTGAAGAAACCATCCAATCAAACGCCCATTCGATGTTGGAGTGACATTGTGCATGAGGCAATGATTGCCAGGTGCCCGGAGGTGGCCGGATCGATGCGCCAGTGGGCCCCTAATAGTCATCTAGATGGGAAATTTAAGGGCACTTTCGGCCACGTATGGGCAGGTCAGAATCAAATGCTGTTACAACGCCATACCTACTGAAAACGTGCAGGGTGATCAGGACTCTGGCTGTGCGGTGCGGCGGTTGACACTCACACCACAACCCCCAAAGCAACACAGGATTCCTCACTCAAGCGCTAGCAGCAGTTGAGCTGATCAGGGCAGTAGCCTTGTCAGAACAACTGTCACTAGTCTAAGTGAGTCAAAGGGCTCCCAATCGTCATGTGTTATCACGTTCAGGCTATAAATCATCGGAAAGGCTCTGCAGGTAGTTCTTGAGTGTGCAAAAAGTTCGTTGTTGTTGAGAGTCTGATCAGTCTGGCAGTCGAGATATCTATACCTATGATCAGACCCTGCTTAGCTAAGATGCCTAGAGAAAATAAATAAAGAGCTTCCCTTATGCGGTGCTGGTCATCCTGCCCCGTTCCACTACTTATCAGCTAAGTGGCTCTATTGTTGACCTTTTCACTCGGAGCCAGCGCCTCTGACAATGATTGACAGTCTGCAGTCAGCCAACCATAACTATGAGGCTAGATTAGGCACCTCACTGCCCTCGTGCACCTTTCTTGTCCAGCCATCCGAGCCCTCAGTCCACTCCACAGTGGGGAAGCAATTTTCGTCCTTTTTAATCGTGATAATCGTCGGAATGTTATCCATTCCAACAGATTTCAAACGGAAATCTATGCGAATGATTAGTCGATGCTTCGACAAAACATGCAGAGGAATTTACAAGTATCGTGTGGAATCTTTCGAACCACATCCAGAAAGACATCCAAGTCAGCAGTAGGCTTGTCGTTGACATGGGTAATAAAAGTAGCACGTTGCATCCCGTACTGTGACGCGGGCGAGCCACACTTGCGAGCTGAGACATACACGTAGCTGTGCAACTTACTTACCTGCTGTCGTACGGCCTGGTGAGGTGTCTGAAGGGTTGCACCGCAGAAGAAGACAACTCGGTGTGTCTCAATGTCTTCGGCGGCGATGGTGTGAGCTTCGATGGGCATTTCTTTGCATCCGCGAACGACAGTGGCGTTCAAAACCTGATGGCCGTACATGATGTCTAGGTTGGAATAATTGGTAACGATCTTGGCGTTCAGGGTGAGTAAGATGTCGCCCTCTACCAGAGAGCTGGTTTGCATGGAATGCTCGGCCATTGGCTTTTTCACCTTCAATAGCTGGCGTTGTGCCTTGTTTGCTTCCTCGACCTTGTGGATCCAGTCCTGGGATACACCCATAATTCTGGCCTGAGCCATATCGATCGGTTCAAACTCAACGGGCAGCATTCGTAACTTCGGCAGCTTGCCCTGCCGCATCTGAGAAAC
This sequence comes from Colletotrichum spaethianum, assembly GCF_022836535.1. NCBI lineage: Eukaryota > Fungi > Ascomycota > Sordariomycetes > Glomerellales > Glomerellaceae > Colletotrichum > Colletotrichum spaethianum. Next base: position 11,770 of record NW_026054829.1, read on the forward strand.
GACATACTGCAGATTTGTGGTTGAAAGACCATGGTGGTAATGTTGGAACTTTGCGTTGGTATAAGAGAGAAAAAGGGCCTGAACTGTACCATCGTCTCCAGTGAGAACGCCTGATCTATGATATGGACCGAAAACGGGATCAACCACAACATTATCGACGTTGGTAGCACGATATGAGGGTCGCCATGAGATCTTTGGGATTTCCAAAGCAGTGATTGCGGTTACTGTTCTCGAAGCTTCTACGGGTTTTCCCTCCTTAGTGTATCCCACGAAGGTGGTAGGAGTTCCCTGAGTGATGTTTTCTGTGCTCAATTTCGCGCTGTGAACGGGAGCTTTAACCATTTCTGAGTTGTATTGCACGATGGCGTAGTTGTGCAGTGGGTGCAACAAGACCAACTTGGCCTCGACAGTGATTGAGCCCGCAATAGTAACAGACACATCGCACAAGCCATGGGGCACAATGTCCCGTGAGGTAATAACAAAACCATGTTCCGCATCAAGGACCAACCCCACACCAGTCTTATCACAGTTATAATCACCATCCAGATCGAATGGCAGATGACACTTGACAATGACTAAGCTGTGCATCAGAGCAGCAATAAGCCGGGATTTTGCATTCTCGGGCTCGCCGAAAGAAGCGGAACAGGCGACAGGCGGTGGCGGGGGACGCGGGACACAAAGATTGGTGAAGTCCCATACACCTGTCTCGTTGTTCCTAGTCCCCAACTTCATGTTGGGGAACCAATGTCTGTCGATGTGAACAATGGCAGTTCTCTGAACTGACAAGTCATAGAGTGTTTTGTAGGTGACAACTACCTGAGACCTGTCGGCAATCCCCTTCATCACCGCGATAAAGGTCTCCAAGTCAGGAGTTGGTTTTTGACCCACGGCTTCAATAAGCGAATCACCTGAGCTGGAGGAGATGAAAGAAGCATCATCATTGCAGACGAAGACGCCTTGGCACGCAACACCATACCGGCGGGCTTGCTGGTAAGATAGGTTGTGGAAAATAGCCCCTGCGACTGACACAAAGCAGTCAGGCGTAATCTTATGCAGGTTACCAACCTCAATATCGACCTTGATATCTCTGTCGCCTCTCTGGAGCTGAACTTGAACAAAGTTGCCAATGTTCGAGTCCAGAATACAAGACAGCTTGGTGAATTTGTCTACGGGCTCGCCGTTCACCTTGATGAGAATGTCGCCCACCCTGATCTTCTGGTCAGACTGACCCTTGGGAAGCACAAGCTTCGCGACAAGCATTGCGTTGCTCTGGGGAGAAATGCTTCGAGCTTCCACCTCTTGCTCTGAGGTCAGGCCGAGACGTCGGCACACGTCGAAAGGTTCGAGGACGAATTGGCACTGAATATCGCCTCTAGGAATGGTCTTGCCCTGGCGGATGTGTTCTAGAGCTCGCAGCGGTTGGCCGAGAGGGAGGAAGTAGTTTGTCAAGGCACCGTCGGATCGTCCGCCTGCTTGTAACGCAACAGCAAAGCCGTCAACATTCACAACGGGGCTACCAGAACTACCCCCAGTCGAGCCAGTGCTAGAGTGGAGATAACAGGTGTTGAAATCTTGATATCCATCATCGTACTCTGGCGCGTCCCCATCCAGGCGGCTGATGGTCCCAGACACGATACTGAGCTTCTCACCGGCATCGTTTCCAACCATCCTAATGTCCAAGCCGACTGTAACAAGTTAGCAGACCGCTAGGAAGATTTAGTGATCAAGGTTCTTTCTCACCTTTCGCGAGATCTGGACGAAGTCTCAGGGCTGGTAACTTCCCATGCTTGGCAGCTTTGGGATCGAAATGAAGAATAGCGAAATCGTGTACGGGATCCTCATATACTGGGAACACTTTGAACTCTTCGTGATCAGCAGACACGGCATGTCCATAGAATGGTCCAGGTCCAACAACGTGTCGGTTCGTCAAGATGTATCTGCAGCGGTTCAATGTCAGCCATCCGTTTTCCATTTGTCTGTATTAGCGCAGGTCTCGACGAACCCTTTATCTTCATCCACGACAAAACCAGTCGCTTGACCCACCATTGCTTCTTCCCCGTCAAACGGGAACGGATAGGCATAGTGTATGTTGACAGTTGCTTTGATCACCTTTTCTGTGGTGAGCTGCCAATCTTTGGACTTCTGGGCCATTGGATCGTCTTTGGAACATTCCCCTGCGCGAGTGTTCATACTGGTCAACGGGACTGTCGGGACTTGAGAGGACAAATGATCGTGATGCTTTCGACGGGATGATGACAAAGGGGTACAGAACAATGATGAAAAATGCGAAACTAGACCAACAAGGTTCGTTGTGTGGCTAGAATCAGGAACAATGCCATGCCCGGATGACAGAGAAAATGGAGGCCATGGTTTATATAACTGTTTTTCGGGGGAAACAGCGGGGAAATTGGTGCAGCAGCCCCGTTATGTGAATGGGGCACCCCAGTGTCGCTCTGGAGGAAACTGGGAGAATCTTGGAAGTGAGCGGAAGGTGGGGTGAGTGCAACCAAACTCATGCAGAAGGGGAATAGACTGTACAGTATCTACATATCAAATTGACAAGGATGTCGACGCTGAAAACAAGCGAGCTTGTTAATGTAACGACAGACATTCGACATACCCTCCGTCTTTTCATTGTGACCGACCCAGCGTTTTTGAGAAGGTGTGGCAAACAGCCTCTGCTCGGGGTGAGATACAGTTCGTCCCACTCTTTTCTTAGCGCGGCTGCCTTACATGGACAGTCGTCAACGTCCGCGCACTGCCGTCACTAATACAAGCCGCCATGATTGGAACGTTTGGCTGCAAGAGAACATGCTTCTGCCTTGGAAAGTAAGCCAAGTTTACTTGAGGCAATACTTTGCAGGAGGACACTGCCTGATTCCATGTTACGAGTCTCTTTTAGAACTTGTTATGCAAAGTTAACCACTAAGTTGGCCGACAAACTTAGTGATTGTTATGACCAACCTCTTGAAAGCCTTAACAGGGTATCTCGACTTGTATCAACACTTCAACGTCACAACAACCGGAGCGATTGGTCAGTGCTTTTATGTTGTTGGTCTATTGTCACGATATCCTTGTGGTAAGTCGATTCTGCCTGGATAGACCGTCTTGACTTTCCACGCAACCTCGCCCAGCGACCCGTGACTTTACAAGCGGCCTCGCGGTGAATTATAATTAGAGAATACAAGCCACTTTCAACCCAATGACCCTACTGCGTACGGCAGGCTCTCAGCGATATCCATGCATTCACATCGATCTGCTCTTCGATGCTTAGACATTAAGTGGTCAAGGCGCTTGCTGCTGACCAAATAGCGGGGCAGTGTGTTTAACATAGGCTGGCGATTTGTTTTCCTCAAAAGAAAATTCGTTCAAGATCCATGCATAATGGTGGGCTTCAATCGTCTAATCAGTACCCGCTAACCTTCTTCCCACCGTTGCCGCGCCACTCAATGATGATGCGGACGGGCTTGCGAAACGCCGAGGGGATGCCTGGGACCGCGGGTGCAGAGAGTTCTTGGTGATGACTTGGACGTATTTCGAATGAAAGCTAGGCAGTGGGGACGGGTCCAGCTGCGGCTGCACAGGGATACGCGCGTCGCCGAGAAGGGCAAAATGAGGCGATCGCACTCGTCCCTTGACTCCCAAAATGCGTGCCCCTTTGGGATGCTCATCCGTTTGTGCCAGCCTCCCAGTTCATCTCGGTCTGTTGGCGCCAGCCAATGAGTGACGCGTTCACAGAAAAAGAAACCTCTATGAAGTTTCTGCACTGGGAGACGGACGGTCGCGTAGTAGCAGGCGGAAGTGCAGGGCTTGCGTTCGGCAGGATTCGGCTACATTGAATAACAGCGGCCCATTCCAGGATAGCACGCCGCACCGCTAGCCTAAACCGCGAACCAAATAGCCAAACGCCAACATTGTCAATCTGGTCGAACAAGGCTCGCAAAAGAGCTGAGGCGTGTTGGAACGTGTGTGGGCGAAATGGAAACTCGGTGAAGGTCGGACGATCTGCAGCGAACGACACCTTGAACGACGCCGCCGAGTCCTTGACACTTTCATGCGGCTGCGATGGCCTTCGTACTATGCCAAGCTCCCAAAGAAGAACCCTGCAAATTGCCGCGGGCTCTGGCTCGCTGGTCCGGCGGATGATACATCCCTCGGCAGGCACTGCGAAATAGCCCTTGGCCTTTTGCCCGTCGTCTCGTCCGAACTCAGAGTCGCCCCAATCTGCTACCCACCACCTTGTTTCCTGCTCATGGCACCGGGCTGTGATCCCTGCTATGTACCTTTTGGTAGCTACGAGCGCCTGTCTTTCATACGTACACCCCTCTCCATCTTATCGCTGGACCCCTGCGTTTTTGGTTGGAAGGAGCCGATCCCTGTGTCATGCTGAAAGCTGAGTGGATCGCAAACAACGTGCCACATTGCCTTCGTTGCAGCGTTGCCAAGTTCTGCAGGGGTGCGCGTGTCGCAAATGGCACATCTTGTTTGGACGTAAGGCGAGCAGCTGCAGCCAATGTCACCAGGGTTCGTCGACTCCGGCTGAAGCACTCTTTCTTCATGTACAGACAACGAGTGTACCACTACTTTCCGAAGGGTGAGTCGGCACCTCATTGCGCTATGCACTGGCACTGTAACCCATGTCTCCGCCATGCTCCATGTGGGTGAGATGACCGTGTAAGCGGCCCACGCCGACGTGTAAGCCAGCTCCTCAATCGCGCCAGGCTGGGCCTAGAAGCATCCAGTCGACGAATGCAACACGGGAAATGTAACCCAAGGCCTTGTTTTGGCAGCGGGGGGAGACGTTGGAGACCGACGCCAGCCGTCCGCTCTCGCGGTTGGATTATCTTGGGGTAAGCGACGTCCCGACACCTCAGTATGACACTAACCACGCGGAATAATCTGTGCTTGACCACAGGCTGAACCACCGCGCGCCCAGGCCACGTCGACGCTTGGGTATGGGAGCTCGCGTTGGAGCTCCAGTTACGGATTCACGAAGCCCATGTCCTTCCTCATGCGGCTGCATCCCTCTGGAAGTGATGATGGCGTGATGCAAGGACAGAAGGCAGGATGCAAAGTGCCTGGTACGGCTTCTCACTTTAGCATCTCACCAGTCGCGCGAGGTGCATGGTTTCGTGTTCATTCAGGGGACAGATGGAGCCCACGGCCCTGATCAGCTTGTCGGATGCTAGCGTGCGCTTTTGTGGTACACGCAATTGGCTCCAAAGCGGATGCCAAGGCTAACGATGATTGGCCCATGTCACCGGTCTGCCAAGAATGAGGCTCTGCAAGACGTGCCTCCTTAAGGGGAAGCAGCAATTGCTCCGCCTGTTTAGACGGGCATGCTTCCAACGGTGATTACTGTACTCTGTGTGTTCCTGGATGGACTCGACCCCGTTTACACAATCTATTGTCTTACTCCATAGCAAAGAGATTTGCCCTTCAGCCTCACCAAGATGCAACGTCTTCCCATCGAGATCATGACCTACGTCGCGGATTCTCTGGACTTACACGACATCTTCAACCTTAGCCTGGTTTGTTTACAATTCAGATACCTAGTAAGCAACGATAACATTTGTCGAGCCGCGCTTGAGGTCAGACCACTTTGATCCAATAACAATGTCTCGTGCCATGCTGACAGGAGCACGGGCGTCATGAGTGATGGTTCGGCCAATTTCTTTCTCTTTCAGATCGTTATGGGATACGAAGTGCGTCCAAGGCCAGGAAGGAAGGTTGTCTTGTATGAGGCCGCGAGTGGCGATGAGAACCGGGTTCGCCGTTGGTGGTGACGGGAGACAATGGGGTCAAGAATGTCTGTCTCTTTGGGGTGTCTTTCCTTCGTTCCTCACACGTAGAAGACAGAAGATACAGGCGGCGCGAATCTCAACTTGTGGGGATGCAGCAATGCTTGAGGGGGTGGGCTAGTAACTCAGCCCAGTGAGAGCCAGATTCGGCGTAAGTGCGAATCCGGGCTCGCGCAGTGTCTTTCCCGGGCGATGGGTAGCAATCCGGCGGTGACGCACTCCGCGCCGCATCCCTGGCTGCGGATGCAAAGCTGCGTTCCTGGTGCTGGACTTCCAGGAATAAAGCATTGGCTCAATTGTCCACACCAACCAGAACAGGCCGGAAGTTGGGCCCCTGGGCGCGTCGAAGGGTTTGCGTAGCAGAACTGCTAGGTTCACCCCTCCATGAGCACCAACACCCTCGTCATTTGCCCTGGTCCCAGCTGCAAGCGCCAAGAATTGCACCAATCATTCTGCAGGAGAGCGCCTGCTTTTTTCTGCCAGTACACGTCCCTCAGTCTTTACTCCTGCTGGGCTCCTGAGAACCGCTGGCAACTTGCCGAGAGTTGTCGTCAAGGCCAAGTGGCCGTCGAACAAGGTACTTCTCATTGTCGCCTGGTCTCGTACGCCCTCTATTGTCTGCTCGTTTCCAGGATGCGACTTGCTGCTTTGTCCTTCATTCTCGGATTTCAGGAAAGTGTCACAGAGCGACCAGAAGCTGGTGCACATAATTATGCCATAACTGACCGCCTTCCACGGGTCGCTCCGCTCGACCGGTCATCCTCCGTGAAGCCTGTCCTCATTAGCCAATCTTGAGACACCACCGAGGTTGTGAAGAAGGCCGAAAAACTGGCGAGAAACAAAGAAACGAGCACTTGCAATCAGATTTCGCCGTTTGGGCCCTTTGCCTACCTTGGCTTGCTGCTCTTGACGTACCCGAGAGGTGGTCTAGCGCGAATAACCGTAGGGCCTGACAATGAAACATCATAGTGCACATTCGGTTATATATTGCTACTAACCAGAGATTTGTTTCTCGATTTTTAGAGATCTCAATTAAGTGACGCGAATCCCACCGGGATCTACTTCTCGACGCTCGCCAGTTCGGGTCCCAACTTAACCGAACAACGCGCTGGAAATGCTTCCTCGGTACTAATGGGCAAACGCTCCCCCTAAAGTAGCCGGTACCTACGCAGACATGCCGAACGTTGCGGCAGCAACATACAGTGCTTAGGTAGCACTGCAAACTCGGGTAACCTAGCCCGTGTGACGCTACAAGAGGCCGTTTCGGTGTCAAATGGATGGCCCGCGGAGCAGACGCTGAGAAGATGCTTGTGACCAATCAGACGGCGTTGTGCCCCACTCACTGGTCAGCGTCCTCGTGGCCAATCAAAACATATACTTGCGACGTCAGTTCACTACTCATCAATTGCATATCCAACTAATTATTACCTGTGTTCCACTGAGAGGTGGCCCAACGGAGTTTTGACTCGAAAAAGCCAGTTGTAAAACTGACACCATAAGATCTTCATCTTGAGTGCTTTCTCACGATCAATGCCTTAGACACTGAGCGAACAGCAATGACAGACGTGACATGGTCATGGGCAAATTTACAAACGGAAGACAACCAGGACGTTGCACGCCGAAGCTGGTGCCGAGAGAGCTGTCGCGTACCACTCGGTACTTTTTTCCTCTTTCATTACCGCGAGATATCCTTCCTTGCGCTACTCCATTTCTTTCACTAGCTCATTTACCGCTTGGAATTGTAACCAACTCCCAAGCCGGCCCGCTAGATCCTGCGACGGATGTAGGTCAAAAGTTTGTAGGCTGCAGTGTGCAAGGTCGCTGCCAGGCAAGCGCGTAAGTCCTATTTCTCGGCTGCCAGGAATTACCGGGTTTCGGGCTTTTTGTTTACATATCCATGTTCTAGAACAGCTAACGAAGAATTTTTTCCATCCAAGACTCGACAACTTCTTGTTGAGTTTCGTGATTTGTGTCTTCCTTGTCCGTGCCAAGAATGAATATCACGGTCGTGGACTCGCAAAGGTGGGCGAAGTAAGAATCCAGTTGCAGTGGTATTGTCGCCGAAGTTCGAATCTGCTGAGTGCTGCGCTTCGATGGTACGGAAGCGAAATCGGTGGCTGAAGACCTTCTTTTAAGATTGTCTATCGCCACTGGCTGATTGACACCCTGGTTTATGAGATACCCGCCCCAAGACATCAGTATTACAGATTGTGCCTTCGTATCCGGCAAAACCTGTGGTGAACGGCAGCCCTGCCTGCACCGCCGACCCATGATATCTGGGATGATAGATGCAATCAACGTGGCGGTTCTATAAGCCAAGAGACGAAGAGTCGGGAGACATGTTGAGAGTCACAAAGCCTTAATCTCTAGGTTGTTGAAGGATGATATTCTCATTGCGTTGGTGCACAGTACCGGACACGATGGAAGACCCAGTGTCTGGCTAAAATTCGTAGCCTGGATGGACGGAAACTCGTCACATAGCAAGAGGTTACTCAGTGGGCAACCACAGCATTGTGTTGAAAAGAATATGGGCTGTAAAGAAGTGGCATATAATGACTACCTGTTTGATGTATGAAGCTTCCCATCAACTTTTATGGCTTCATAGTTGAGTGCCACCCACCAGCTTCACAAGGCAGTGGCGACAGCTCTCGAAGATGCAGCAACACTCGCCAAGAAAGAAATCAGCACCTCATATCTCTGCCACTATGCGCTCCCCAGAATCAGCGCAGCCACACAACCATCCCGTGTGACACCGCTTTACTTGTCGTAGCATCGGACACCGCCTCATGTGTAGGTCTCAGACCCAATTTTGCTTCGCCATTTGACTACGAATCTTTCCCAAGCCATGACTTAAAACAATTGTTTCCCTCAACAGACTTTGCAGGCTCGCTTCCCTTTTGAGAAGATGATACTTCGATCCCAAAGGACTCCCACCATGATGATGAATACAACTTCGTTCTAGGCTTTTTTAAAAGGATAAAAGCATGTTCAGGACATCGCTGGGGCTGACGTAGAAAGCCAAGGCGATAACAAAATAGAGGCCGAGCAACATAGCCCCCTCGAGGTAGTTGGATTTACCGTCCTGCACAGTGTACGTAACCACCAGCACGGAGACCGCGAAGACAACCGTCTCAAACGTCTCAAAGTGCAGAGTCATGGGCTTGTCGAAGACAGCCCATCCAAGGATGACAAGTAACGGAGTAACGAGGAGGGCAATCTGAATGCTGGAGCCGATGGCAACACCCATAGCGAGGTCCATCTTGTTTCGGATGGCCACGACGACGGCCGTGACGTGTTCTGCCGCGTTGCCAACGATGGGAATGAGAATCAGACCGATGAAGTTCTTGCTGATGTGAGCCGTCTCGACAATGGGGTCGATGCTCTCGACAAGGTAGTCGGCGCAAATGGCAATCAGGACAGTGGTGACAACAAGCACAACGGCGGCAGCGATAGGGCCCATAATGGGCTCTTCGGCCTCCTCTTCATTGTGGTGCTGTATCTCGGCGTCGAAAAGATTGGGGTGGGTGCGCAGCTGGAACCATAGGTAAAGAATGTAGAGTAACAGCAGGACGATGGCAGTACCGCGGGAGAGGATCAGAATGCTGCGCTCATTCTCAACGCTTTCGACCTTTTCGAGGAACACAGAGTAAAGCTGACAGGCGTCGTTAGTCAATGAGCAGGAGTGAGTGAGTGCGCTGGGATGCTTACCGTGGCGGGGATGACGAGCGAGGCAGAAGAGAGCGTCATCAGCGAGCAGGTGGTTTGCGCTGTAGCAGAGGCGAAGCTCTGTTCCATGCCCTGGCCAGTAATCCTGTCGCGCATGTTGAAAATACCACCGAAGAAGAAGCACATGCCCATGACAAGAAGCAGGTTGGAGAGGATAGAGCCGAGCATGGACGACTGGACAACCTCAATCTGGCCCTCTTTCAGGGCAACAATACCAACAATCAGTTCGACAGCATTTCCGAAGGTGGCATTGAGCAATCCTCCGAGAGTTTCGCCCGACTTCATTGAGATTTGTTCGGTCGCAAACGACAAAACAGCAGCAAGTGGAATAATGGCGAAGAAGTTGATGGTGAAGACGGCAGTCGGGCCCCAGTGAAGCTTTCCAGCAACAATGCCAAGGGGCACCATAACAAGAAGAAAGTTGACATGGTCTGTCACGAGAGCGGGTTGTTAGCAATCGCGGCGCAATGTCGCCTGTTTCACCAAAGCGCGGATGGATGCGGTGACTTACTGCTGAAGAGCGACACCTTGGTGACGTGCCACGCCTGCGAGGAATACCTAACGGCGATGTTGGGGCTATCGGTGCCCGGGGTACCTGTCGAGTTGAACAGGAACTTGAGCGTCTTGTTGCCGCCGTCGCCGTTGGCGACGTGGTTCTCCTGGTTCGCCGGGTGGTGGCCGTTTACAAGGAGCGGCGAGCTCTCGTTGGCGTCGCCATCGCGTCCATTGAGCTTGTTGGCGGTGCCCCAAGAGCGAACCTGTCCGCGGAAATGCTGGTTGACTGAATTGTCGGACATCGCACTGTCGTAATTGACTAAAGCCTGACCAGTTCAGCAAAGACGTATCCTGTCGCTGTCGCGCGTCTCGGGTGGGCGTAATGAGGGACAGCAGCCAGCAGGTGTTATCGACCAGTGGAATGGAAAGGTAAGGAATGATGGGATACGACTAGATATAGTGTGCCAAAATCCCGTGCAAGCGGATAGTGGCTGTGATACTTGGGAAGAAAGAGGCGCACGACCTTTGGCGATGGCAGAGAGAGCCAAACACTGGGCGTGCCAAGAAGGTGCAGCTTCAAGGCCTGGGGGGGGGTAGCGCTGATGGGACTTTGCCGGGGCTACACTAGGATCATGTCAGGCAGCTGTGGATGGTGGAGAGCAGAGGAGTGATTGACATCCTGACAAGGCTGCCGTCGGAGGGCGGTCGAAGTAGATTGGCTTGAACCTGTGGAAAAGACGTGTCGATGCTGCGGCAGTGCTTGAGTGAGCTCGACTTGACAACGGGGCAAGACGAGTCGAATCACAGCTGGGGTGGAAGTGTCGAGTGGGCATTGCTTGCTCGCTTGCAAGTGGTGTCCATCCGTTTGGAGGAGGGCGTGCGAGCGCAAAGTCGATTGGTGATCTCTGCGGTCCTGTTGGAGCGCACCCTTTCGCGGAGCAAGACGGAACTTGCATGCCCTTTGCTACTAATTCTACGCCCTGGAGTGGGCCTGGTGGCATCGGTGAGGGCTGTCTCGCTGTGCTGGAATCCCTGTACGCGAGATGCAGCCAAATCGAGCTGTCGCAAGTGACATGTCATCGTACCTGTCGAAAAAGAACGTCAAGTTATCCGGGCTCCACTTCTCAATTGAACGAGCAGGCGGGGAGCGAGCCGGTGCATGGACCAGTCCGCAGAAGGGTTCCTGGCCAGTTGCTGCGGTTGGGTTGGCCTGGCTTCTGGGAGGAGTGACCCCGGAACGTGAAGCGCTGGGACAGAGTACTTGGTACACGTGGCCAAGCCTGCGCGTAGCGCCGCTTTTCTTGGGAATAAGGGGCCTGCGGGACGTTTCGTTCGTCTCAATTCTGGCCAGGAACGTGCAATGACGGATGGGGTTCTGGGAGCTTTCGCGCTAGCGATCCACTGTATCTTCAGCCCTCTTTGGCACCCAGCCTTAGCAGTTTTTCCATCGCACAGTCTCTTGCGAAGCGGGTGCGAGTGGTCGAACTGCCCCAAGTCTTGCGCTCAAGCCGAGCCCAAGGTGGCGTAAAGCCCCATGTCCTGTCCAGCATCGTAGGAAAGTATGAGGGCACACTGTGCACATCTCCACTCAGAGGGTCAAGGTTCTCTGCGCAAAGTCGCTTAGTCTCTACTTTCAATTCTTCCCTAGGAGACTCCCTCTTCTGCAACAGCTCTGGCTCTGGCATTCTTTCTTGGCCAGAAGAACGCAAGAACCGGCACGTTATGGCTTGGAAGCCTCGAATTTCTGTCCCTAATAAATCCACCCTTATTCCTCAACATTTCAGCGTTTGTTTCTCATGAGATAGCCGCGGGCCAGCACCAGCCACACTGGGCAAGGTGGGGTCGCCCACTCAGCCACAACGAGGGGCATCTGCACTTCACCTTGCGCCTGGTCGCAAGATAGGAACGAAAATCGACGTTTCCTAGAGTTGTGTGAGGAGATAAGAAGACACCTGTTTGCCAAGCAGGGAAGGCAAACGTACCGTGCGAACCTGAGCACCCAACTTTAGTGCACAATAGATGCCAATACATGCACACCGAGAGGTGCTCTGTCATGCACCGACCGACACCCTGAGGTGTGGAAGTACTGCGAGGATTGACTGCAGAGCCATCTTGGGGGGAAGCCTGACCCTTGCAGGCGAATACCACCACACATCCTGTTGCGTATGTCCATGAGTTCATGGACTTTTTTGGAAACAACCGGCTATTGTTGTTTATTTCCTACTACCACACCCAGAGGCTAGTTTGCTAGGCGCAATGGTGGAATCAGGCTGGCTTGCGTTCATTTGTCTCTCGTAGACTACTCTCCTAATACCATATCCCCACCGAAAGTCCTAACGTCAGTTCCTCTCCTTTTCCTGTCTTCTGCATTATTTCTGCCTTGCTCTCTCAGCCGGCATCCAGTGGGGCACTATTTCAGACAATGGGTGGGTTGCGCTATTGGCAAAGTCATAGACCATAGCCTTGACAACCTGTAGCTCTAAGGCAGGTCCGGCCAAGACCTGCCCAGTATATCACAATGCAGCGCTCTAGGAACCCGCTAGCCAGACTGACAGCGGCTATGAGGCTCCGCGAATTCTCCCGCTAGCCTTTCTCGTATTCCTCAGTACCTACCGCTTCCATCTCCCCCCGCCCGTCCATGGCGCTGTGAATCGGCGTTCAATGGAACACCGAATCGCATCGGCAACTTGCATTGCTGCCTGATAGAATGTCCGTATTGGGAGGCAAGTCCGGTTGGACCAACCCAAGTGGCAGGGATTCTCACTCCTTGGAAGAGCACCAAGGCTAGGAGCCTCCTTCGCTTGGATCTTGCTGCGTTCAGGCATTTGGCCACTCTTGAAGGGCAACCCATACGTGTACAAATAGTCCCAGTTTCGGTCGCTGGACTTTACATCGTGTTTACTATCTTCATCTTGTTCACCACCGCATCAACTGAAATGGCCGAATTCAGCTTTCTTTCTCTTTTGCCCACATACATGCTGGGGATGGAGATGTTACATCATTTGTCGTGGGTTCTGGGAGCCATTTATGTAATCTCTACCTCCGTTCGCAGCATCCCCGGCTACCAAAAATTGGAGAACAAACTCATCACCTCTCTCGAGAAGTACTGGGAAAGAAATACGCAGACGATCAAAATCCACAACGACGACTCGCTGTTTGAGAGCGTAATCGCTTGGGCGGGCTGGAAGCATGAGCTGTTAGGTTCTCAGCACCTGGTCGCTACGGCTGACCGAGGCTCGTATCCTTTGCGAATACGAAGAGCCATTTCTGGAGACTGGTCCCCGGGCGAGGACTTAGTGTTTACCCCAGATGCGGGCTCGGTTTGGTTTCAGTACAAGGGCCATGACGTCTGCATAACGAGAGTCAGCAACCGATTAATTCCGGGGGAGCCAAAGGAATCGTTTCAATTCAGAACGCATTCCAAGGGCTTGGATCTTAGAGACGTCGTCGAAGAGATTCATCAAGAGTTCAAGACGTCGAAGAGCCAGGATGTGGAAGTATACCAAGCAGTCGTTGATCCGAAGGATCAGACGCCCGGGTGGGACCATGTTGCGAGCCAGTCCCGGAGACTAGAGACGATGGCCCTTCCTCCGAGAATGACAGAAGAATTGGTCAAAGATCTGGATGACTTCTACAGTCCTAAGACGGCAAAATGGTATAAGGACAGGGGCGTTCCTCACCGACGCGGGTATCTGTTCGCCGGTCCCCCAGGCACCGGGAAAACGTCTCTGTGTATGGCTCTGGCAACGAAATTCAAACTGCCAATCTATCAAGTCAGTTTGGGATCCCCTGATATGACCAACAACCACTTGATTAAGCTATTTAAAAGACTGCCGTCAAAGTGCCTGCTATTATTTGAGGACATCGACGTGTCCGGCGTCATCGACCGTGAGGCATCATCCATCGAAGGAAGGGTGGGCGTTACACTATCCGCACTTCTCAATCTCATCGATGGCGTAGGGGCACGTGAAGACCGCCTTCTCGTCATGACTTCTAATCGTGCCGCCACACTCGACAAAGCTCTTATCAGACCTGGAAGAATCGACAAAACATACAACCTCCAGTTAGCAGACGAGGACTGCGCAAAATCCCTCTTTTGCTCATTAGTGTCGGGTGAGAAAGAAGAGATTGAGACCCTGGCTGAAGAGTTCGCAAAGGCGGTCCCCACAAATGAGTTCTCGCCATCCGCCATACAGAACTATCTCATAGGCAAGAAAGATTGTCCGGAAACAGCAGTCAGAGACGTGGGAGCATGGGTTCAGGAAATGCGGCGCTCGAACCATCCAGACATCACTCATGTCACAAGCCATCGTGGGCTCCATAGACGTATAATGTCACTTGTTTACAGCGTATTCAGCCAGTCTCAAGCTTGAACTTTCACTAGAGAAAGGTCAACCATGAATACCTATTAATAGCTTGACTTACCTTTGATCGTCGTATTGCGTATTGCTTGTCTTGTTTCCCTGCTCTCTCTTTTCCTGTCTTGTTTGACTGTTGCTCAGTGTCATTTCGAGACGCTGCTGTGTAATCCGCCCGGCACTTCAACGCAGATCCGGAACGGCTGTCAAGAGGACTGTGTCAATTTGTTTCAAATTAGCCGGATGGAGTATCCGAGTCATTTGCAGTAAGCCAAGGGGAATGTTCAACTCTCGTAGCGGGCACGTAACCTCACACTGCCAACCTCGTAAGTGTCGACTTCGAAGCTTCTTGCTTGTACAGGTAGATCGCCATTGAAATCCCACACAATCGATCATACACAGAGTTTGGGCAAAGGGCTTGGTGAGGGCGTTCTCCTGGGATTTAAAGCTTCCAATTTGGGGCTTTCGTGCGGAGGAATGTCATAAGGATTGTACCCATCTCTTGCAGCGGAGCACTGCAACTGAGTCTGAACAACCGACGCATTCATAGTTGTCGCAACTAAAGGTGGTGAGATAGGTCACAGATCAGGTGGTATAAGCCGCTGTGGAGTAAATCCTGTCTATGATTGTGTCGACGGCAGGCAACGACGAGGTGACAGTAGTTGTAGTAGTGACGATGTCGGCGACGCACGTAGTGGGGATAAGGCGCGCGGAGGCGGTGAGGTTTGTCGCGATGCGCAACGGCCCATGGATCTTCCTCTAGTTCCTTTTTGCAGGGCCACGGCTCACGGGCTGATTAGAGCGTCGAGGAAGCGTCGAAGCAAGCCGTACCATGTCGTTCGAGTGGTGGTGATGATAGTAAGTGTGTTGCGAACTCGGCTCTGAGTCAGCTACCGCTGCCTTCGTGAGATACGGAAGTAAGCGCTGTCGTTGTTGTGAGCGAGGTGGATATTAAAAGCGAAATGAGGATTTTGATGGGATGCGGCGGCGTGAAAGCAGGTGGGTGGATACACACCGAGAGGTGTTCTGTTGTACACTGACACCCTGAGGTGTGGAAGTACAGCGAGAATTGTCTGCAGAGCCATCTTCTTGGAGGAAAACCTGACCCTTGCAGGCGGATACTGATGACACAACAAAGTCCGTACAAGAGCATCGATGGACATTCCTGGAAAAGATCAGCCATTTTGAGGCAAATGTCAACCTGCTCCCCCTCCGCTACGGGCGACGGCTTGGCGAATCTGCCGGGATGGTGAAATCAGGCTGACTGGTGATAAACACTTCACTTGTCTCTCTTTTATGCTACTCTCCCAATGTCACACCTCCCTATGAAGACCTTGCCGTTAGTCCTTTTCGTTTCCAGTCCGGTACAAGGTAAAAATGGACACGACCTGTCTAACAGATCGAGATGCAACTTGCAAGAGTTCGTTGTAGGCAGCTGCTGCCTGAGTTCTCCCGTCGGCGCTGTTCTATAACACGAGCGGGGGAGCTTGGGTTGGAAACGAAAAACGAACAGACCGCAACCCGGATCCTCGCTGTCTATTAAAGTACACCCACACAGCCAGCAAGTATTGCTCTTTCTAACCTTTCTCAACCAGCCTGCTGGTCACTACAATCAAAGGCCTTAGCTTCACCGCACTTGTTTTGCATTTCTTTTGTTCAGGCGGTGTTGAGAGCCTGCCAGAGGATGAGCAACACGACCATTCTGCCCCCATCCTAGAGACGACGACTTTTGCGTAAAAATCGGCCATGTTCCCCTCTCGACTTGCCCTGTTTGCTCAAGCCGCGCAATTGCTTCTTTCTGGCACACACCCCATTTCCGTTCCCTCTTTTGTCTCTCTGCTTATACTCAGTCTGCCAGCCCATATTCGCGAAGCCAGCAGACAACGATCTCATTGGCCTGCGCCCTCCTAGACATGCAGGGAATGGAACATGCAGAATATTAACCCGCACTCGTTGCCTTGCCATGCCTGCCTGCTGAGCCTCTTTTTTGCTCCCCCCACCTCCCCGGGCGGCCCATTTCATCCTGTCCTCTCTCCTTTTCTCGAATCTCCTCCTCGTCTCTCCCCAGTCCCTAGCCTTGCACAGCTGCTCAATACGGGCATAAAGAGGTAAGGGAATGGCACTCTGCCTGAGACCGCGTCTGCGTCAGCATTTCCCTCTGTCTCACGCTTCCTCGCTCTCTTTCGTGCCCCTTTTCTCATTCGCAACTTGCCCCGAACCCACAACACCAATACTGTCTTGACCTTCATTGTCTTTGCCTTCTCCCGCCATACCTCGTGTCTTGTAGTCTTGTCTCTTTTCTCGGCCCCCCCCCCCCCCCCCCCCACGACCCGTCACCTGGTTCAAGGTCGACGCCCTCTCCACCTGATCCTCCATCTTCCATTTGCCCCCTTGCCCACATCCTCTTGTTGAGTTGTGACCGAACTCCTCTTGTCCCTTCGCCATCGCCAACACCATCGTTCATCTTACGGCCTCTTAATTCACTGTGGCCTGGATTACTCCGGAACGTTTCCCTCCCTCTTCAACGACACGCTTGGAGCGCCTCGACATTGTCCTTGGAGCAACACTGCCCAGTCGTTCCCGAACCCACGACCCATTTTCCAACTTTTGTTATCTTACTCGATTTGGGCAACATCCTTATAGCCCATTCGACCTGCCACTCCTCCAAACTCTTGACGGCACGCTGTCCGAAAGTGGACGACAGGCAGCACCTGCAGAAGCACTCCAAACCTCACAAGTGCATGTTACCCGGGTGCCCCAACAAGGACGGTTTCGCAAGAAAAGACCAGTTGGTCCGACACCAGGCGAACGTGAAGCACGACCAACCGTTAACTTTGCCAGGGCCTCGGAGTATGTAATCATTTCCAGCTAATGACCGTCACGTAAGAGAGACGGGGCGAGTGCCAGAATCAGACGCTGGCTTGCTTGTTGTATAGTAGGGGACTGTGTAAGAATCGCTTCCTTCCCATCTTCGGCATATCCTTGGGTAACGAGGCGTGATTTCTCGTGAGGTCCAACAATGACCTAGTTCCAAATCACTGGGATGGGGTGCCCTTTCGTCAGAGCGAGCTTGGCGTCCTGGCTTTTGCCAAGACGGTCAAGAACATCTGAAAATTGCAGATATGTTTCCCATTCCCCGATCAAAGACATATGATCGTGTTATTACAATCTGGCCGGTACGTATGTCATCTACTTGGACATGAGGCCCCAGGCAGCATTATGGCCTAACTCCATGAGAAGGGATGGGCCGAGAACTTGAGGGCCTCGTTCTCTTCCACCTATTCCGGATCCGTCAACCTCTTTTACATAAGGGTCGACTTGAAAGAAGAGTTAAGATAACCAACGGAAACTGCATGAATTTTGATTTCAAATAGTGACACTCGCAATAGGTCTTGGAACACTAAAAAGAAGTTGTTAAGACCACCTTCCAGTACATCTCACTCAAGGAAGAGCCGCCTCAGGAATGGAGATTTGAGGAGTTCAAATTAATGGACGACACCAATTCTAAGTGACAATAGGAGGCAACCTTGACTGTTTCTCGACTCCAGGTGGCTGCTCAGCTGGGCCCGTCAGTTGAGGGAATTCGATGCCCAATCCATCGAGAAAGCATTGGAGTCTTTGAGCCAGAGCACCATGTTAGATGGGGACAGGACGTGGCAACAATCAGTCTTCATTAATCCAGCTATCATACCAAGCAAGCATCTACCAGACCTTCTCACAAGCATGGCCGCATCGTCCTTCTTACTGCGATCCTGTCTGGACCGCCTGACACTGCGGCTGGAACAGCCTGACGACCTCCTCCAACAGTCCCCACTCCCCGTAAAGTGCGCTCCTCATATCTCTCATCCCCGCTGTCAGCCGATCGAGAGGCTCGGCCATCGACTGTAAATAGTACACGAAGCTCGTGAGGAGTTGGCCCTGTCGGTCGATCCGGCCAGTCGCCTGCCTCTCCTCGTTGACATTCTTCATCACGCCAAAGTGGACGCAGTAGTTGGCCACCTTGAGCGCGTCGAGACCGGTGCCGCTGACCGCGTATGTGGTGATGAACACCTTGGTGAGCCGCTTGAGGTCGTACTTGCCGCTGGCCCCGGCGCGTGGCTCGTTGAACTCCCGGAACCAGTCGATGATCTTCTGGCGTTCTTCTCCCGGCACGCCGCTGTGCACGAGCGCTGTCTGGAACCTGTCGTCTCCCCTCGTCTCGAACCACAGCTGGACCAGATAGACCAGAACAGGCCACTTGGTGAAGATGACGACGTTCTTGGGACCGCCGAATCCGGGCCCGCACTCGACATCATCGGGATAGATCTGGCAGTCATTGAAAGCTTTCGTGCAGATGTCGAGCAGGTTCGCCGTCCGGCTGCAGTCGGCAAGGACGTCGTTCAGGCTGTTCCATATGCCGGGAGGCACGCGCGCCTTGTCGAGGTACGTCGGCGGGACAGGCAGGCCCTTGCCGTATCCGATCGCATCGACGATGTCCGTCCAGCGAGTCTCGATCTGCGTCGTCTTCCACGTCCGCAGAAGGCCGGGCAGGTGAGTGGCGAGGTCCAGCTGGCGCACCTCCTGGCTCTTGCTGATGATGGCCATGTCGCCGTCGGCGCGCGACGTCGTTTTCTGCTTGCCCTTCGATCGACGCGGCGCTGCGTCATCGCCGCCGCCGTCTGCTGCCCGGGCGGCCTGTAGCTTCTGCACAACCGCGCTGCCCACCTTGGCGACGAGGCTATCCATGGCGTCCCGGAACTCGGGGTCGATCGGGCATTCGACTCGCTCCGTAACAACCTCCTTTTTTTCCATAATCGGATGACCAAAAAACAAGCTGGTAGGGCCCCTCTTGAAAATGTCGCGTCCTAGTAACCTGGCACACTCCGCGATGACATCTTTGCCGAGGGACCTATTTTCCCCGGCCACGATGAGCTCACCGGCTCCCTTCTGGAGACTGGCCGTTTTGGTGTCGAGGGTGGCCAGATCGGCCCGGATAGCAAGCGCCTGCCGCTGCCCCGGCTGATTGCGGATCATGGAAAGCATCAGCGCCAGGTCCTTGAACCCGCTGGTGATGGGGCTTCCGGTGGCCAACACCACCATCGGGCTGCGCGTCTGCCGCGACAGCATCTCCCACAGGACCTTTGCGGTGGTCGTGTTCAGGCCGCGAACCTGGTGGGCCTCGTCCCACACGATGAGGCCGAAGAAGTATGTGCCGCCGGCCAAAACTCTCGCCTGTCTGCCGTTACGTATCGGCAGCTCAATTACTTCGGTCCAAAGCCTGCGCCAGCTCTTGTCAACGCTCACTCGCTGTTGGCCGACGACCAAAACAAGCTGGGTGGCGTCCACGGCCGGAGCTGTCATCGTCGGGTGGACCTTGGCGTTCTGGAGAAGCTTCGAGCCGTTTTCCTCCCACTCCACGTACGTCTGGGAGATCCGCGTCTTGGTGGGCAAGTCCGCCGCCGCAGGGTATTCGCACACAGCCCGCGCTGCTGCGACCTCCACGTGTTTGGCACTTGCCACGATTCGCCAGTCGACAACTTTGATGAAATCGAATGTCTCCGTGTGGTCGGGCTTGTTCGGCTCACCCGACGGCAGGTGGATGGTGACGGCACGACGGAATTATGCCTTGGCATTCTGGATCGTCTGAGGTACGACAGAGCTTGGGGCCATGATGAGCGTCGCGCCTTCGGGAAACTCCCGAAGAAACCGGGCCGTCAAGCCGTCTGTCTCACAAGCGCATTGGATACCGAAGGGCCGCCCACGCAGGGCACAGCGGTGAGGTCCATCCCGGCTGTGGTGGAGCTCGGGCTGGGCTGCGGCGTGCAGTTGGCTGATGTGCGCTAGTCGACATACCGCGATCACGGCCTGGTAGGTGATGGTTTTCCCGACGCCCATGGGATGCGCAAGCAAGGCGCCGAGGCGTCCGTCCGTGGCGGCCCGCTCGATCACACGCCGAACATCGTCGAGTTGACATGGTCGCAGTTTCCGCTTCGTGCCGGGCAGCTGGCGACAGTGCTCCGGATCCATGGTTTTGTGGTGTTCGTCATGACCGAAGAAGTGGCACGTCCTGCGCCAGCCGGCGGCGTCATCCGAGGATTCCAAGAGGTCGTCGACCGACACCTCGGCAGCGTGGGCTGGCTGCTCCACCTCGGCAGCGTGCGTGGGCTGCTCCAGGGGAGCGGCGGCGAGGAAGACGACGTCGTCATCGTTATCGTCGTCTTTGTTGTCGATGTCTTTGTCGCATGGATCATCGAGTTTGTCGGCATCGTTGGTTTCGCCGGCATCGTTGACATCGTCGACATCCTTGTTACTGCCAGAGGCTCTCGGCTCATGGCTCGCGTCAGGAAGAGAGTCCTCCGCATCTTGCTGCTCCGACGGAGCGTTCTCCGACGGAATATCATACCGCGAGTGAATCTCCCAGTAAAGAGTGGCCTTGCGCGCGTCGGCCTCGTTGGCGATCCGGTCTTTGCAGAGAGCCAGCACCTGGTCCAGAGCGATTCTGAACTGGCCATCGTACTCGATTGGTGTGGGGGGTCGGTAGACGAACTCTAGGCATAAATACAAAACCTCGTACTCGTTGTCGAAATGAACTCGGCTGGATGACAGCTTTGCCTAAAAGCTGTCCCAGCTGTAGTGGTATGCTAGTAGCCCCGGCTCGTAGTACGTGCGGAATGCGTCAGTCCCCAACAATACTTGCATCAGGTCCTCGTCGGCAGCCTGCCCGCCGCGTTGGATGATGCATCGCGCCAAGAGGAGGTGATTGATTGCGGATGGCGAAACCGTAGCGAGCGACGTGTCACGGCTGATGACGGATCGAAGCAGTCGTGAATCAGCCCCGGGGGTCGATTCGTTGAAAGCGGTCAACGGGGAGGAGGGCGCGGTGGCATCGCCCGCTTCGAAGTTTCCTTCGGGAGTGTTGTCGAGGTAGATGTCTTCGGTCTCTTGTCTGGGCTCGAGGGCTTCTAACCCAACGAGTGCTTTAGAAAGCGACCTACTTCAGCAACGTCGGGAGGGACTAGTATGACGTTAATCGAGGAAAGAGGAAAGAGGGAAGTAGAGAAGTAGGTTGGCAGACCCATTGATACGGACAGCAGGCTAGATGAGCCCGGAGGAGATTCTGCGACGGACATAGTGATGCGATGAAGGCCGAAAACCGCCGAATTGTTGTTGGAAGAAAAACGAGGTCAACGGGTGAGATACGAAGAATATATTTAGGCCAAAGTGGGGTGGGTGGAAGAAGAAGATGATGATGATTTAACGTCCAGGGTAATAATGCCAGGCTGTGCCGACATGGTCGATGCTAATCTAAACCATTTTACAGGATGCCGTCTTCACCTAACGTTCCTGTTCAATGACTCGGGCAGATTTCAGAGCAGAAATTGGTCGCCTCCATCCGTTCGCATAGAAGGGAGGCTCCCTGTGCTGAGCCTAGCAGAAAATCTATGCTTGCTTTCGCCACACGTTGGCGGAAATGGCGTGGCGTGGCCCTCCGGCCACTCTTGCAGAAGAAGGAATGTACTGGCGTCTTGCGTCTTCCGCAGCTGCAGCGGAGCAGCCTTCCGAGCAGATGTCGAGGAAGGCAAAGTTCGGGGGGTTTGGGATGAGGGACTATCCCAAGGTCAGCATACTGCCGAGGGCAGATTGACGGCCATCTCCTAGCGAAAGCTTGGAAAGCTACTGCTGTTGACTGCCGTTTCAAGTGCGCTAGTGTAGGCTGAGGCTGTGAGTCTGGGGTCTGTTTGCAGGCCTCCTTGGCTAGAGCCTTTGCTTCCTCGTTTCCTGGTATACCTGTGTGTTCAGGGTACCACCATACGTTTACCCTGCCGGAAATCGTCCAGCTTGTCCGTTCTCTCTGTATCCAAAGGAGGAGAGTTTACTAAAGGACCTAAACCTAGCCTGGCTGCTTCCAGCGCTCTGGGTATAGAGTCTGGCTGCGACTGCGAGGTTGTCGAGGCAGATATGAACCTTATCCGCCATGCGGGCCGTGGGAGACCATATGGCTTCCAACAAGGCTCGATATGCGACTTTTGCCTCTGCGTCAAAGACCTCTGTCTGGTGGACGAACGGTTCGGATCCTCGGAAGATCTGCCGTGTGGCCTGGTACCCTACCCAGCCTGCTCCGGCGGCGGTTATGCTACCGTCCAACATCTGGGAGCCGTAAGTATAAATATCAATATCCCGCTTTGAGAATGTTCCCAATCTGTCTGTAAAGGCGCTGGCCAATTTTTCTTGGGTCTTCCTAGGTTCATAGCCGACGATGCTGAGGGCTGTGTGCCAGTCAGCTAAGCGCTCCCAAGGTGGTGGTTCTAGCGGGTCTATATATTCAGCATTTACATCAGTGAGGCTTGCCATTCATCGCAGCCTTGAGTCCGGTCCGGGGCTGTCTGAGCCTCATTCAGAGGAGGTGTTGTTCGTCAAGGTGATGAACCCTTATAGAGGCTTTGTGAAGCTTTGCATCCAGCATCACCTCCACTGGGGGCAGGGCTGCTTCGCGCTGTAGGATCGGTACAGGCGTCGTTTTATACACAGAAAGTGCCGCTCTAATGGCCTTGGCTTGCGTGGTGTCAAGTCAACGAAGTAGACCGTTGACTCCGTTCGAGGTGATGTGTCCATTCTTAGTCTGGTTCCTGCCGGGCCACCATGCCTCTGATGCATAGTACTGAATGGGTAATATAAAGGAGGCTGCGGCAATCTTTCCTCTCCAGTACGTGTCCTTGGAGTGCCGTACCTGATGGAGAAAGTCCTGTTTCAGAGCCTCCTCCTCGTTTCGCTCCCATTGACAATCTATTCCCAAAGCGCACAGTCTTGCCACAGTTGCTCTCTTGGTCGTGTAGGCTCGGTATTTGCGTGTGCAGTTCTCTTCTCAGTATGGCCTCCCAGGTCCTCTGCCAAACGTGCGCCTTGTAGAAGCCGTAAGCGCTTCTCCAAGGCAATCTGTGAGCTGCTGTGCTAGTCGATCCAACGCCTGTGGGTCCCTTGCGTTACTCGCAGTATGGCGCATGGGAAGTACGGTTCGCTGAAGGATGTCGAGGAAGAGCTTCTCGTCCATCGTGTCGAACCGGAACCTCCCCGGGGTGGGGTTGAGCGAAACGGTTAGGGCCAAGGGGACCCGGGTAAGCAGGCTTTCGTGGTCTGACGTTGTGTGTAGGGATGTCTCTATGCTGGTGAATGCCCCGTAAAGGCTGCCGGACGCCCAGGCTAGGTCTAGCGTGTTGCCGCCCTTGTGCGTGGCTTCACCTATCGGCGACAGGGGGACAAGGCCAGCGGCCTCTGCCCATTCTACCAGATCATCAGCGTCAGAGGAGCTTGTCGCCTCGGGTTGCCAGGTCCAATGATGGAGGTTGAAATCACCCGCGAGCAGCACTCGTTCCTGGTGTCCGGGCTGCCAGGCTGTTGTGATATCCCTAACCGCTTGGCCGGGTCGCAGCGAGCCACAAGGGGCGTTGTACACGTTGATGACTGTGAGGACTTCTTGCGTTCCTGCCAGGAGTTGTAGGAAAAGCAGGTCCGTGGATGGATCGGGTAGAGGCCGTATTTGTACGCCCCGTAGCCCCGTTCCTCTGCGGAGATAGGTAAGCACCCTGGGTCTGTCTTCAACCCAGTTGTCCACTGGGGTGAAAATCTCGAAACCCGGGTGGTATCTTGTGGGCCTTCTCTCTTCCGACCGGATAGAGGGCTCTTGTAGTAGGAGGATGTCGACATGGGCCGCGTAGGCCAGATTCAGTGCCGTTTCGTGTGCGAGTGGTCGTCTGGCTACGTTCGCCTGCATGATCTGCAGGGCTCTAGAGGGTTGCCTTCTCATGGTGTCCCTCATTTGCTTGGTTGTAGTCCATCTCTTCTCCTCCTTCTCGAGACTGTTGATGCGATTGCTGAGTCGCAATTCTCCACGATCTCTCTCCCTCAGCCCGGATGGCCCGTAGCTGTGCCTTGTTCCTCCTCTGGTCTACACCCTTCACCAGCTTGGGCTTGATAGGGCAAGTCGTATCAAAGGCGGCATGGGGCCCGTTACACGATGGATACTTAAAGGGGCAGTCGCAGCCATTGTGACCCTCGGTGCCGCCGCAAGGGGCCTGGTGTTGATCGGTTGTGTGGGAAGGCGAGCTGCACTTGAGGCATCTCTTCCTTCTGGTACACGTTCGTTCGTTGTGAAAGCCGCCGCAGCGGTGGCATTGGGGAGACCTCTTCTCCTTCGGAAACTGCAGGTTCACAAAAACGCTGGCCCCCATCAAACGGAGGCGCCTTGGTAGTTGCCTTACGGCTTCCGCCTTGAAATAGGCTCGATTTCGTCTTTTTGGAAAAGCATGCAAGCTGGATCTCTTCGAATAGCTCCTCGGGCGTGATCTCTAGCTCTATGTTGCTTACTAGACAATGCCTAGTGTAGGGGACGTTTGCGATATAGGCTCGGATCCAGGTATCGCGCTGCTCGATGGCTTCCACCTGGAGAAGGCCGGCAATCTGTTCTTTGTTATCTAGCAGGAGTTTTGCGCCACTCACTGACGAAGGTAGGAGTGCCAATCCTGTCTTGACATGGTCAATCCCCTTGAGGGCTTCTCGAGCTTGGGGACTTAGCTTTTCTCGAACGAAAGCGTTTATGTCGTAGGCTTTCTCTTTACGAAGCGGACTGTCAGGTGGCAGACGCGCGAAGACGCGCAGGTCATTCAAGGCCGCCTGCTTTGCAATCTGCTTTGCAACTTGTTTTGCAGCTTGTCTTGCGGTTTGTTTTGCTGGCGTTAGTTCATCCTGTTTCCTGGTCGGTGGCTGGCTCGCCGCCGCGGCGTATGAGAGGGCTGGAGGCAACTGGTTCTGTGCCGTGTGTAAGGAATGCCCTGGAAGACTCTGGGCAGTCTCACTGGGACATGTGCCAATAGCATGCATGGACCTTGCTAGGCCGCGTTGGTGGCGGCCTGAGCGCTGCTTCCCCTCCTGAAGCTCCTTCTCCAAGGACTCGATCTTCTTCAAACAGTCTTCCAGGAATTGTTCCCTCTCGGCGTTTCGTCGTAGGAGATCCTGGACGAGATTCGCAAGCTTGTTGATCTCGTCTTTAAGCTCAATATTGTCCTGGTATTTAACCTGCTCGGCCAATCTGCTCTTTCCGGTCGTTTCCGGACTCGTCCAGACCGTCGAGATGTACTGGCGTCCCCGTAAACCGTAAACGGTGATCGATGGCTCCACATCTAGGAGGCGGCCATGATCGTGGGATTCAATAGTGTGGTGGGCCGGAGCGTTTTACAATCCTAACAAATACTAACAGTGGGTACCTTGTACCTGAATCTTATGGGCGTCTGGGTGACTGTGCATTCCGATCGTGTCCCCTGCTGGCCGAGGTGAAGTGGCTGGGTTGAGCTGGCCAATCAGAGGGTGAAGTAGATCACGTGATCCAAGGGCCCAAACACACATCCATGGTATGTGGCATATTTCCGCCACACCGAATATGGCTGGGTGGAACCACAGTCGTGGTCCACAAAAGGACCTCTAGGTAACCAGTTACCTTAGTACATCGTACAATCCAACATTTCCGCACCTCCTTGCACAGCCTGTCAATTAGTAGTCAATGTTTTGCTGCGGCAACGTCTAGTTGGCATGTTGCGCTCGTCCGTATCAATGTTAATCCGCACCGACACACCTCCAAAAAGCCACTACCCGCTGTAGCTGGTGCCACAACGGATGCCAGTTTTTCTAGTCCCTGCTTCCAAACACCTTTCACGTTGTTTTTCCACCCCGCACCAGAAGGGCAAAAAGAGAATCTTACCATTCCTGCCTGTTTCATTTAGTACAGAATCCCATCAATTCGTCTCCACACAGCAACTGTCCTCGAACAAATCGACTAAGATGCCTTGCATGCCATATTCTCCCTAATATTTATCGATACTTGATTCACATACAATGTCTGTGTCTGCAAACCAAGCCGATCCTAAAGAGCGTGAACTTGAACATGTGCGCATCCATCGTCAGTGTGGTGCTTGTGGATTTCTTTTTGATGTTGGAGACCGATTAGTTGCCCGTAAGAATACCCGTTTTCCGCATTGTTTGGGCGCACAGCTAACCATTGACACCTTGTCTGAAGTCCTTCATACCGGGGGTCCGATATCCTGTTGCAAGGTCCTAGATGCCATGGACTTTCCCTTGACAAGCTATGGAAACAATCGGGAAAATTTTCTTTTCTGTCGTTATCCTCGATGCTTGAGATGCGAGGAAGCTGGAGAGACTGCAACTATTCATGTGGATTGCTTCAATCTCTACATGTCACGAGCCTTCTGCATGGACAAACTTCATCGGCTCTGGTCATACTCACTCGCAAAATATCCATGGCCTAGATGCCCGGCTCTTCTACTGCCTTCAAGACTAGAAGCGGACCGCGCTAGTCAGCTTGCAGCTGACAGATACAACCTGAGAAGGCTGGCTAGCCTTCCAAACGAGATTGCCACTATTATATGGAATTTCCTGGGACAGCACTCTCTCTTGCGTTTCTCCGCCGTTCTCGAAGCTGTCGACTATCTCTCCACAGCTTCGGATGAGCCAACCTCGGTACCAATAGCAAGGATCGAAGTCTGGCACCGTGGGAGCCAACCTATCACCAACACTGTTGGTTCAAACTGTCCTATTGAGTTAACAATTGACTCAAAGGGCATCGCACGCATCACGAGGCTTGCATCCCCAGTGCAGGAGTCTCGATCTCGGTTCACTGTTTACACAACTATTGAGGCTAGTCAGAATTTGACAGTCGACTTCAGAGTCTGTAAATTCTTTCTTTCGGTGATGACACTGTTGCTAATTATCATTTCAGTTCGGCATTGGCCGCCTGGCATCCCCATGTAGACCAAAACAACTGCAAATCACAGATATCCCAAACCTTTCGAAGTTCAAGTGGTTTTATTTTCCTTTTCAAGCATCGACAACACGTCTTGCTAGCATTGATCTAGCTTCTTGCTCAGGAATAACATTTTTTCTATTGGCAAGCGACCTGCTTGCGGTCCACGCCCACACTCAGACGTCGCCTTCCGCAGAAGTAACTTTTGCACGGCTTTCCCCAACAATCCGATCACAAGTTCAATGGTTCTACGTGCCAAATCCAACCGCAGATAAAATATCCGCTTTTGGCGTTCGGCTTGCGGTCCTTCCCAGTGGGCAACTTCTACTCAATAGTCGTTCTCATTGTGTAAGTTATACCGTTATTACGGTGAAAGGCATGACTAACAAGGAAGAAGATCCGTACACCCCACAGGGGAAACATTGCTATCGGCCCATACAGCGAGGATACATCACAGGAGTACGCCGTTTATACTCCGGATAGATCCATTCTAGTATACGCCATTCCAGAACACGGCCCTGTTGTGTTCTTAGGGGCGATCACGGAGGGCCATAAGTGCTCTGGACTTCGTCCTTCTATTCCCTCGGTTTCTTCTCCTCTGTCAAACGCCAGTTATGCATCAGCAACCCTGACAGATGTTACATGCATCTGGGTGTTTCGTGAAAGCCAGACAGATTTCTGCCGTGGGCTGATTATTCAGTATGCAAATGGTTCAGAGCAAGCCCTCGGATATTGTCGACTGGGGTATGATCCTGCCGAGAGATGTGCAGATGTATCACAATTCGCATTTGCCGCTCTCGAACGTAAGATGGAGAATGGCTTGTCCCGCCGCATCGTGAAGGTAAAAGTATTGACAGCGCTGCGAGATGGTGGTTACCTTGGTCAAGATTGGACACGCTGCTCTAACGGATGCACTTTGGAAGTTTGGGCAACGGGAACGGAAATGGTTATGACAGTTTGATAGAAGAGTTCTCAAAAAGAAAAAAGAAAGAACATGCCCTTAGCGTTCCAGATCTTGCGCCCCTTCTGCGCATATCAGTCTTTGATCTTGTTAATCGTAAAGTAACCAGTACCCGAGCTGCCAGCGTAAAAAAAGCCATCGACAACCTGTCCATCCACGATGCACTGTGCTCGCGACCATCTAGCAGTAACCGTCTTGAATTTATTTCCCTCAAAGGTCTCAATTTCTGGGCCTGCCTTCCGGATTCTCGTCACACGTACCATGGTGACAGAGTCCTGGTTTAGGAGAGCTGGTTCTGAAGACTCGGCACCCTGCAGAGGTCCCCTGAACACTTGGGCGGGAGGAACAGGGTTCTGTTTTATGTGGCGCAAAGTGTCCATGATCGCAGATTCGTGATATTTGAAGTCGATGTAAGTTGATTTTTGCCCATGCTCTCCTTCGATAGGGTAATATGGTGCGAGGTAAGGCCATTGAGAGTCAAATACCCAAAAACGGGCGTTGGGACCAAAACAAGTCATCGCCCATATCTGTCCTCTTGTTGTGTTCTCCTGAAAATGTTCGAGACATGCTGAGTATGCCTGAGCCTCAACCTCGGCAATGTCGACGGGCCCGGCTCGGCCTTTCTTTGCTTCGAGAAATAACAAAAGATGAAATTGAGACCCATTCCAGGATTCAATGACAACGTCTACCCGTCTTAGACTTCCCAAAGGGACGGGGGGTTGCTCGGTAGACACGACAAAATGATTCTCCGTGAAAACGTGTTTCGTAAGCAAGTGATTCCAAAACTTAACGGTTGCCCATTCATCATGCCGCTCTGCATCGTCTCGAAGTTTGATGAGAATAGGGTCCAGCATTAAGCTCATGATGGGGCTGTCGAAATAGAAAGAAAGGAAATTTTTCTCAGCGTGAAAGTATGTTACAGTTTTCTTTTGGCATTTCGGTGATAGACCGCGCTGGAAATTGCTGATACTTATATAGTCGACAAATGGCTACAGATAGAAGATCTTATTACTACCACGGCTAGCGCTCTCCAGCTGCCTTACGCGACAAAATATCCCCTGCCTGAGAACGAGGGCGGCTGCACCCCGTGGAGGAGTAGTCCAGGGGTCATGAAACCAAATTGAACTACACGCCATATCTATCGTTCCTTTGTATACTCGGTTCCGAAGCCAACCGCGACGAGCAGCGGTCGATTGGCAGCGCTGTCTCTAGGCAGAAACCCCATAATCCCGCACGGTGATCCTTGCTTGGCTCGCATACTTCATTGACAGGGGACGGGATGTATGAGCACCAGAAGAGGAAGGTCTGGTCAGGAGAATCTCTTGGGCAGTCCAACACCAACTACCAGCATCAGCACTAATAGGGTAGCAGACGGCTGGGATTGCGGTTGCTTCCCTAGATCCGGCCGTGATCCGCGGTCATGTTAGCAATTCTAGTTGTGCTAAGCCCGTGTTCTGCTGCATCGAATTCTTGCAAGACCTGACTTCTGTCAACCCAACTCCTGCCTACCCAAGTTTCGGTGGTGGTCGCTATTTCCCTTGCTTATTGCGCTGCACGGAAGTCTTTTTGTGGCGCAATCTCCGATGAAATCAAGGAACAGCTGAAGCATTCGCTGCCAGACAGCGTGAATTGTCCGCAGCAAATGTTCTGCAGAATATCTACAAGTCACCATGTTTACATGATAGCCGCTATCAATGCCCGGCCATGTTGGCAGCTGAAGGGTTCTATTACCCAAAGCGCCATGGGGTCAGCAGGCTTGGAAGATCTACCAGTTGAATTGCGTCATCTGTAAAGGGGATTAGGTACCCCTTCAAATCTGTTGGTTTTCTTGCCGCCCTATGATGATACTTGTGTTTTCTGCTTATCTTGCTTTGAAACTCGGGTTTCAAGGGTTCAAGCGCTTGTTGGATTCATGGTGATATCTCGGGCCTGCGTAGGTCCAGGCCCGAAAGTTGTAATGGTGTATTGTTCCTCCGTCCAGCCGAGGGTCTCGAACCTTAAGGGACTACCCAATCCCGACCAAGTCTTCTTTTGCTAGGTTCCTGCTGCTGGCAGAGTACTCTGTGTGTGTCACTGATCGCCCCGCATGTCGCCTTGCCTACGGTAGCCTGTGTCGCCCTGCGGCAGCAGCCAGCACAAGGCAATATGAAGCGGTCGGTTATCTCTGCGCGGGGCCATTATAGCCTCTGCCGAATATGAATCGAGCTCCGTAGGGCATCCGAGCACAATAGCTCATTGTTGGCCTACCCTCAGTGCGTGGCACACTGAGCCTGTGTGACTGATCAAATGGTTAGCCAAACCTCCTCGCCTGCTGCACCCTATTTAGGCTCAGGACGGGTACCCCGCACCACACAAGCCATCGCCACTCCATCCAAACATTGGGACATTCTCAGCCCACTACCGCAGACATGCTACCAACCCAACCACACAGAGCATTGCGGCTGCGAGGACCAAAGTCAGCCCCAATCGCAGTTTCCCTCCGTCTCAAACAAATGCAACACATAGGCGGAGAGGACCGCCTCGTTGGGTCGGATGCCTCCAGTTCTGGTGCTCCTGCGGGTGGTCGACGCATAACTAAGCGACGGTCTTGTGATTCACCTCGTCGTAACCCCCGCCGGCGTGCCTCGTCTCGTGCTTGTGGATTCTCCACGTCTTTCCATACTCTCGTTTCTCCTTAAGACCTATGCACCGCCTACGGGCGTCCTTTCTTCCTTCTTAACGACAGCCAAGCGCCCGAACCCCGGCCCGGCTGTTGGCACCACAGTACCGCCAACATCTTCGCCGGTTCCCAGAGGTACATGTCACGACGGTAGTCTCCCTCCAAACCAAGAACTCGCTCCTCACCTTGATGCAGCCAACTCCCGCGTTGCTCTCTCAGGCCACGCTCGGGGAGACGTAGCCCCTATGTTATGTTACTTTGGTTCTCGACAGGTGACAGGTGTGCTTTTGTTGGGGTGGAATCAAATCGTTGGCACCTGCCACATTTGACGGACCAATCATTGGAGCAGCTTGGATGATTGCTGGTTCAGGCGCTGCTCATTTTCTAACCGCCGGCACAACGCGGTGCCCCATTTCAGGGCTTGGCGCCTCCACTCCTGGCCAATTCCACTCGAATGAGCAAACACGGAGGAGTCTGTTTCGGCTCCGTGTCGTTGGAACGTAGGTACCTCATTTAAACGCCGCGAGTTTTCTTGCTTGCTTTGGATGTACCGAACCATGCGCATTCCCCCCAGTCCTCGTGGTGACACCAAACTTGCAGGTCTCTTCACGCAGTGTGTCAAAGCCAAGCCCCAGAAGGCCAGCGGGCTGGCTGCATTACTCACGAATGCCGCCTGGCGGTAGGCTCGGCCTCTTTCGGCATCCCGGTCGTCGACGGTTACCTTCAGTTCACGTCGCGGACAGCCACCCACGAAGCCTCTTGAATTGCTGAACATCTCACGTAGGTTGTCGGAATTGATGTAATAGCGGCGAAGGCGGGGTGCTGATACGTTGTCGCTTTTAGTTAATCCTCCATTGCAAGCGCGGAAACATTGGCTCGGGTAGCAACTGGCTAATCAATCATACTGGGATAAGCTCATGTGAAGCTTACAAGCTAGCAGTCATGCTTCCAAAGGCTTAGGTGGAGCTCAAAATGCAGTGAAGGCCGGTAGCCTTGGGTGGGAACACACAGAGTTTGTTACGCTTTGGCTAAGCCATAAAGGGCTCTTGCGTCTATCTTACATGCGCCCCTTGTAGAGTGTCCACGCGCCCTCAAGAAAACACCGCTGGTTTTACCCCTACTTTGCCCTCCCGAACCGGCGGTGTTTTCTTGAGGGCGCGTGAGTGTCTACCCTGGTCACAAAATAAGCCCATATATAAAATCCACTTCCGTATGCGTCATCTTTGATTACTCCTTCCAATGATTGCGGTTGCTCGTGCAGGGTTAGTAGCTGGCCATCTTGGAGCACTTCCTCCGAGAGTTTAGGTCCCTATCTTCGGCGGCTGAAGGGAGCCCTGCTGTTGGTGGCACGAGGGTGCGTATGGGGTTAGTCGGTGGTGAGAGTTGGTGATGTGATGTTGTGTTGTTCTTGTCCTACGTTTGGTTGATCTGCATATCGAGTCGTACAGTTGCCGTGTGTGATACCCCGGCAGGGCAGCGTCAGCCCTTTTCGAGAACTGTCCTACCCCTTCTGGTAACCTGCAAGGCTTCTCTGCTCTCCTCAATGCATTTCTGAGCGTGGTTGAGTAAACCCTGGTTGGCTTCTTTATCGGCGTGCTCCTTTTCCCGTGCTCTCTTTCGCCGCTGCTTTGGCCGCCGAAATGAAGCTCACGAGAGAAGCGCAAATTGAAAGGGTGCATCGGAATGGAGGGAAGGCAATTTCAAGCATCAAGTAGTCTTCAAGAAGCTGTTGGCATGGCCCATCCGGAGGGGGGGAGGGGGTGGTGTGATGCTCTGCCGCTGAGTCTGTGCTACGCGCCGCACCTCTTCAATGGGAACAGTGCTGCAGACCGAACGGCGTGTCATATTGGCGAGACCTCCAAGTCCATCTACTCTACATGGCAACGTGACACTGCGCATAACGGGAAACGGTATGGTTTTGTGCGTTTACACGCTCTTAGTTCTTTTGGCGTCACTTCCATGCAATATCCTTCCGGACATGATTACCGGAAGAGGGAATGGCCCAGTAACGAATGAGCCTTGGGTTCAATTTTCAACGTCCGCTCTGGGGCTATTTGAGCATCACCCGGGGAAATGAAAGACGCTACCCGGTTGGGTGGAATCTTCTTCTGCGGAGAAATTGTGGCTATGGCAGCCTAACCATGAGAGAGGATCATTTGGAGGTTGCAACCGATCGCAAATTGTGACGAACACCAAGGGGGACGGAAATAGCGTCCTAGTTCCGAGGGAATCATGTGGCGAGGTTGCCTTTCTTTCCATCCCCTGCAGCCACCCATCTTTTCCGCCATAGTGCTCCAACCAGTGCGTAGTCTGCTCTAGCGCCAGCGCTAGTTACCGTACAGTCGGGACTGGCTTTAGATAGTGCTTGATCACAATCAGACGGATGCCTTTCCGGGGAGGAGATTGGGTCAACCCACACGCATGATGCGTAGTTCGCCACATTTACAATACATACCCCAGCTCAGCTGAATCTGCCTTGCCATCCAAGTGTTAGTATTCAAAATTTACTATTGTTTGTCAGCAGACCCGACAGCAGTGGAGCTTCACACCCTGCGCCCAAATCATTTGATGAGGATCAGGATAAGACAACCAACAGCACGCGACAGGGTATCAGGGCAAGCATGCATGTATCCTTGTTGCAACGAAAGGCAGTTTGTGCAGCCCTGACTGGCACGAAGCACCCCTCACAGTGACATATCCTCTAATATCAGTTATGAGTCTTCCGACGAAGGAACCCACTCAATTTCCATTATGCGCACAGCAAGAAGAAAGGACCTTAGAATGAGAGTGGGCACCGTTGTTACTTCTTCGTTGTGTACCTGCGTCGATACTCCGCTGGTTGAGCCGTAACAGCGGGGCTATAGGGGTAATCAGATGGTCTCGGTCCGGCAAGGCCTGACCTAAATTCCTGGGCGTTCCACACACAACAAATCTTGGCTCTCTGTTCACCACGGCCATGCCCCCAAAGGACCTTGGTCACACGGCAGGCTGTCCAGTACCTCAACCAGGGCTGTTACTTCGTTGACGCCAAGCTTACTTGTATGCGTGATCACGTGAGCAAAGCATTTCTGCGGAAGGCCCGATGTTCGGTCAATTCCGACCTGGGGTTTCATGACTAATCAAGCTGCGCGTTCAGCCACAGAATAGAAAATTCATCCTCCTCATACATTTCGAGCTGCAAAATCCTCTGCTGTCAATTGTTTTCTGCTGCGAGAGTGGTGCAAAAGGCGCTGCTACTCTTTTACTTAAACCACGTTAATGCTTTCAGGATTACCCCAGAGTGACTTCACTCAGGAAAGGTAACTAACTGCCTTCACTAAACCGTGTGCTCGTGGCTGATCGTTCCCCAAGTCACCTTACCGCCCTCCGACCGTCTCAGGAGCCCATCAAGCCCGTTATTTCTGGATGGCAGGCAAATGTCAGCAATGTGTTGCTTCTCCTCTCTGCCCATTTTCCCCTTCTAATAGAAGACTAGGAGGACGTCAAGGATGCACTCGACCTGTTCCAACATCTTGCAAGGCTGGCCCGGGGGCGGCAAGACTGCAGCATTCTATGGGATTATGACTTGAGACCTAACAGTCGAGTTTTGGATTACATAACGGGCACTGGTATCTGGGCGAGAGAAATTGCCGAGTATGAAAGCCTCTCGTCCCTGGAGACTGAGACCGCTAATAAACGACACGTCATCGCAGAAGTCCAGACGGACGGCGTGGTAAAGTGTTTGGCTTCGATGCCACTTGCCTGCAGCCGCAGAAGTACGCTCCCTGTGAACTGCACTACGTTGCTTTGCTAATTCTATCCCAGGTCTTGTCTTCCGAAAAACCTCCACATCCTTTTGGGTGATGAAAATGACGCGTGGAGGCAGGCCCGGCAGTATGATGTTGTTCATACGCGAGCAGTCCTTGACGGCAGCCGACATTGGCCCAAGTTTTACAGAGATGCGTATGATCACCTGAAGCCAGGCGGTCTGCTTGAGATAGAAGCAGTTCAGTGGATTCTGCAAAGCGATGACGGCACCCTGCCCAATGACTCCGCCCTGCGTCGCTGGGCTGGGATTCTGCATGGGAGCAAAGTTGGCAAACAAGATTTGGACTTTGAAAACACAAAAAGTCAACTTGAAGCTGTTGGCTTTATTGCCTCGGAAGAGATTCTTAAACTTCCGGTCAGTGCATGGGATTCAGGTGCGTCTGACGAGGAGAAAGAGATTGGCAATTGGTTCAATAGTTTCTTGAACTTGGTACTGCATACTCGGTGCTTCTCTCTTTATGACTGGGGCTCGCAAGACACCAGGCTAGGGCTGGAAGGGCTGATGGCGCAAGCGAGAGAAGAGATTCGCTATCGCCAACTCCACACTTACTTCAGATTGTGGGTTTCCCACTCTGTTAGCGATGCAAAGCAATCGTAAGCGCTGACATGATCGGCAGTTTTGTCTGGACAGCCAAAAAGCCTATGCACTCCACAGGAGGAAGGCCTTGGCAGCTCTGAGGTGACTCGGCATGGTACAGTTGAGAAGGATGTAAGGGTATCACTCGTGTTTGGGCTCCGAAACCATAGATGGGTACGGTCAACAGGAAAGACAATCGCTGCTGAGGGGCGAGAAGACAATACGGAGAGGCAGCATTGGGGTGATGGATCGAGACTCTCTGGCAATGGAATTTTTTGCTCTAAGTTCCAAGAACTGGCGTCAAGTCCCTCGCTCTATTACCTTATAGACAAGTGTTTCAAAAACTTAAATATAAGATAAAGATAAAATGACATTCATCTTCATTGCTGTTCTAAAACATAGCTAGAAGTAAACTCGAGTGAGGAAATCTAACATATTGTCGGGTGGCTTGATTGATTGATTGATTCTCACATGATTTTGTAACCGCTAATATGTCAGCAGCTATGCCTGGCTGGCAGGGTGTCAAGTGAAAGCGTGGCAGCCAGCAATGTAAGACATACTGATGCAATTGGAGAGTGCATCAAGCATCGAATCACCAAGATAGAGCATACGTAGTATCCTCCCCTCACAAGGCTTGTCTACCGTGGGAGACGACGTCAGAAGGACCACTCAACATTGGTGGCGAGCGATGGGTTGTGAGCTATCGAAATTGGTTTCCCAACTCAAAGTCTCGACTTGAGAACCCTCTCTGCCAGAACATCATCCTCACTGTTGCCGAACGCCGGTAGTGCCCTGATGAACCCCTTCATTGCTGTCCCATCAACCAACGGGGCCGTGATGTAGGCGCGTGCGTTCGCCCTCTCTACCAACGAGGGTAGAAGGGGCAACAGGTTGCGATATGCTTGTTCCTCGTCATCCCACAACCTAGATCGGGTTCCATGGCCGTGTTCGACAAACCAACTAAGGTCCTCCTGAATGCAAGACTTCTCGAATAGATCGAGCACCTGCGGCGCAATGTCGCCCTGCGCTTGCGCGGCCTCGTGCGCCATGCGTTGCCCGATGGCTTCTACCATCGTCCTACATCGAGGGAGAATGCTGTTGTTGTAGAATGTGCCCCTCAGGCTGCCGGATGCGCCAGAGGCGAGCGTGATCTTGCCGGCGGCCTCCTCAAACATGCCTTTCTCATACAGCGCAAGAGGTAGCGTCGGGTCGGCCGCCTGTGGAAGACGATATCTGTTCGTCAGGATTTCGGAAGCAAGACCTAGTAGGCGCCAGGATCAGTAAGCGACCTCACACTCCAGGAGGGGGAAACCTACGGATGCTTATTACCAGAGTATCACCCTCGGCCACGGAGTTTCCTTGGAAGGTCGACGCGAGTTCGCTTATCTGGTTGTACGCGTACAAGCCCTGCCAGCCACATCGCTCTGCCAGTTCAGAAAGCAGACGGGACGACCGCACCACCAGCGCTTTGAAGACCGTGGCGATCCCTCTGCGAACGTCCACGTCGTGTTTCGGGTTCATGAACTCGCCAACGCTCCATAATGCGTAGGCATGCAGGACTTCCCCGTGCGCCAGCGCTTTCAAGATCGGCCGCTGTTGCGTGCTGAACTGAAGGATGGGCAGCTTTTGCACATCTCCAACCAACCGGCGCTGGCTGTACATGGCAGCAATGCAGCCGGCAACCCTGATGGCGGATACCCCCATGATGGAGAGAGAAAGCGTGCCGACAGAGACTCTCCAGATCTGGGCAAGAAAGTCTTCTCGCGCATTGTCGGCCCGCAGCGCCGACCCGAGAAGCGCTCCGGGGCGAAGCCGCACGTGGCGAAACGTCGTGATAGAGTGGTCGAGCGGCTTGGTCCCAGGTCGTACGGGTAGAACGCGCGAGACAACGCCGGCACACATCCCTCCTACATCGCTGATCCGCACGACGAACGGCTTCACCCCTCTGTCGTCACCATCCACAATCAGACGAGCGAAAACAACGGCGACGCGAGCGATGCCTGCCAACGGCGACGTGGGAGGCATCGCTTTGGCGGCGCCCGCCGTCGGCGTATCCAGGATGAAGGATCCATCGCTTTCCATCGTCGCAGTCGTTTCCAGATTTCGGGCATCGAGACCGTGGTCTACTTCTGTCAACATGAACTCCCCACATGCCCTGAAACTCAGAAGGTCATCAAGTGTGGCCTTGAGATCAGGTCTTTGGCGGGAGAATCGCGCAATCGTGCCGACACATAAGTTGAGGTGGATGGTGGCGATGACGAACGCCGTCATATCCCGAGCGGCGACAGCTAGTATTGGCTCGGTCAGCATGATTCGCGCCAAACACACTTAATAGAACGTACGATCGAAATGGAATTTCCAAAACTTCGGCGATAGTTCGAGAATGTCGTCGACAGTCAGGCCTAAGTTTCGTTTAGCGTTCAGCCTTTCGTCGGCCGTCACCGGCGCATCTTGGCCCCGCACCTCTGCTCAAGCAAAGCATTCTGGCTCGTTCGTAGTGCAGCGGGATGTTCGTGGCAGACGGTTCGTGGCGGCCGTCTCGTGTGGCATCCCAGGCTCCACTGTGGAAGAGAGACGTGTCAAAGTCCATGGCGGAGTTATCGAGATGATACCGAAGGATTCGAGTGTCGGACGGAGCGGCCGGCGGACTCAAGCACCAGAGGAGTGATTAAGTACAGTAAAGTTTGAGAGATCTAGACCCCGAAAACGAAAATGGTGTCATGCTGGTGCCGTGAGAATGGAATCCTTCATTTACAATCTTCATCCACTGGAGGGTGAAAACAGGCTAGCAGTGTTACTGCTCAAACAAAAATGAGGCAAGTCACAAAAGGACTACGCTTTCCAGAGTCTTTTCAGCTTATGCGATGACATGGTTGACAGCACCATCTTGAGAAAGCAATAGATTACTTTGAGCACAATCCAACTTAGCAACTAGGGCGATGAGAACGATGTTTCTGGCTTTCACGAAGAAACAGCGTCAGCTTACAGCGTCAGCTTCCAGCGACCACTTCACGTTGACCTTGGCGTGTCATGTCCGCGAGAGCAGCCACAAATGGCCGAATTGATAGAGTTTCTGGATCAGGAACCAGAATTTGATTTCGGTCGCGACTGGAGCTTCTAGAGTTGTGGACGAAGTCGACTCCCGGTCGTTGGCTT
The DNA here is from genome assembly GCF_022836535.1 of Colletotrichum spaethianum. Lineage (NCBI taxonomy): Eukaryota > Fungi > Ascomycota > Sordariomycetes > Glomerellales > Glomerellaceae > Colletotrichum > Colletotrichum spaethianum. The sequence goes on from NW_026054829.1 coordinate 50,097, forward strand.
TGGGGGTTTAATTCATCGCGGCTGTTTATGGATGGCTGCGATAAATGATTTCTCAAAGGTCAAGAACCAGAAACCGGTTTCCGTTGCGACCCTAACGTGTGCTGACCTTTCCGTACCCTGTTAGAGGGAGCAGCCAAAAAATAACTGCATCCAAGAGTGTAAGTTGACCTTCATATTCCATGCGAGCGAGAGCAGCCACAAAAGGCGCGCTTGAAATGGGGTTTTCCATCAAGAACTGGAAACTGATCTCGACTGCGACTATGCAATCCGCCCTTTTCGAGAATATGTCCATACCGTTATCGAAGAGCGAAAACGGCGCAACAATCCCGCAGCCGCAGCAACAGCACCTGTCGGCGAAAGAGCGCGCGGACTTGAGTGGTCCGTCCACTTTAAACGGCAGGATGCAAGTGCCAGATGCTAGCGCCAGATCTGGCCGCAGGAGCCAGTTTCGTCTCCAGTCTAGCCCCGGCACCCCGGTCATCCCACAAACTCGTCGCCCGGTCTAGACCTAGTTCAACCGGAGCCAAATGTGGCTGTTTGCTCAGTCCGTGACCCTACATCTGATGCTTTACGTCTCGCCCCACCGCAGCGCCCGATCTGCTTTTTGACCAAGATGCAAGAATGTTTTGCTTACGCAAAGACTGACAGTTGTTTGGTGACGTCAGTTTTACGAGAGGCCGATCAGCCTTTTTGCCGCTGGGTCGGGTCAGACGTCGAAGCAAGTGTCTCCGTTGTCCTCCACGTCCGATAAAGGAAATTTTTGCCGGACTCCAAAGAATATTCCCTCAGCTGTCCCATTGTGGGAAAAGCTTTGACCGTAGCCTGTCCCTCACTTTGCCGCCCACAATGTTCACATGTGTTTTGCGGATACGCTAGCTAAGCGGTCAGGAGATTTTCCCGGATGAGTTGGTTTATGACATACCCTCCAGCAACCACCGATGCTCGCTGAGGGGTGGTTTATTCCAAGAGCTCTGCAAAGGGTATACTGTAACCGTGCCAAGCGCAAGCGCTTCTGCACGCTACATGTGTAGGAAGCTTCGCTGAAGCGGAAGTGTGTGATCGCGCCAGGAGTTAGGGATGTCTGGGTTGCACAAAAATCTCCCGGCGCGCTGTCACCTACCAAAACAACGACCAGTCCGGAGCCACTACGGAATGAGACAAAGACGGTCAATTTGCGGATGCGAGCGGCAGGCTCGAGGAGGGATCGACTCCAATTGCACACCCGAGGACTGGATGGTGGCGAGCCGATCCTATGGTGATCTCTAGCATGTGTCATTATTTTACTTTGTATTTTCACGTTATCACATTTCGCCCTTGAGTGTATCGTAATCAGAGAACATACAAGTAGGGCGAGTCTGCTACAGTGAAGGAATGTTCAACTTGATTCGACCCTTCGTTGTTCTCATCCTTTAGCGACTTACAGACAGTACAGTGTATACTGCGCACCCCGGTCACTGGGTGGCAGTTGAAGAAGACTACCCTTGAGATTGCCCGAGGGCCTCCTGAAGGCACCGGATAGTGGCCGAATTATTCTGTAAATCTTAACGTGTTTCCGCGTTATGCAAAGCGCGCCGCAGCTCGGGCCTGGGTCGCTTTTGCCTCAGGGCAGAACACCTTGGCGAGACCTACCGCAGTCATGGGCCGAAGGTCCTCAGGCTATAAGCCGGCTGTCTCGGAAGACAACGGACCACATCCCCTGGCTCCCTTGGGGGCTTCGGAGCCGTCTGTGAAGACGACACAACCAACGGGGTTTGATACGAATAGAAACCCGGTCTAGAAGGCCACCGCCGCTTCAGCCTTCGTCCGCATGGCGATCGAGGCCCTAGTTCCTGGTAGGTGCTGTGGAGGCAAGATAGCTGGATTCTTATTTTTTTCATGGCCCGTCCTCCTTTTTCCCTTTCCCCCAGAGAGAGTCTACAATATTCATCTACAGTAAGCACCACACAAAGCTAACCTCCTCAGCGGGGGATCCGAACCATCGGTAAATAGAAAACAGTTGACTCATGAGGTCGAGATCGTTCATGAGCTCGATAAGTTCGTTCGCTTCGGGGCCTCCTGATCGGATGCTGCCTCCCCACAGCTCATGGTGGAGGTTGAATTCCCCGACGACAATCCGTTCGTCATGTGGGTTTGTTTCTAGTGCTGCCCTCAGTTTCTCTCTGAAACTCTATGTTGGCCGTCTTCTTGGAGCGACGGGTTAAATCCGTTATGTAATACTATGCTTGTTTCCATGTCGTCGCTTGCTGTGATTGTCAGACTGTAGAGGTCTCTGCTGTTCTCTCTGAAGTGCCATCTGGAGTGATCAAGTTTCTTGCTAATAAAGAAGCATGCGCATTTCCTAGATGTCGTTTTGTCGTTCCTCGAGGGGTAGTCTCGGGTCTCATGCTCCTGCGCGCAGTGACCGCATGTTGTTGTTGCCTTGCAATGGATTCCTATGTGGCCGTATGCATCAATTGAAGCATTGCCTCAAACGGCATTATCTGTCGTATTTATCGCAGTGGAATAGAGTACCTGGCCCTACTAGATGAGTCCTCGTCTTCCGCCTTAGAGAACTGAACTACCACAGATAAAGCGGTTTCCTGGTTGCCCGAGCGGGTCAGCCAGCCTACCTACTTGATCTCTGCGGTGGGGAGGAATGCGTTGTTGTCCTGTGTCAGAGGCTGGTGTCGTACAGAGTAACGAGGTCGACGATAAGCACAGAACAGGGGTGGATATTTACTGTTATTCCAATCTGCCTTTCACCTAGGTCCGCCGCAGCTGCTCCTTATGTGCTCCCCAGGTCCCCCCCTTGACCGAGCTTAGTTCCCCTGGCTATAAGCACTAATCCCGCGGCGTTGTGCTATCGTCGATCTCTAACGTTGGCCCTAATGGCTAGCCTTTGTTGTCGAAGTTTGCGCTGGGCGCTTGGCTAGAATCCCTTTATGCTCCCTCAACTATGTGCCTGTGCGGTCCCAGCTGCCCGCCGACGGCCCCACTAGTGCTGCGCCGGTGCCCCCCTCCGGGCACCTGACGTCCTGGAGTAGGTCGCCTCTTATTTCCGTGGAGCGCGGTCCATGTCTATTGAGGTAGTACTTATGCCGTGTGTCAGCTTGTATGTCGGGATCCGTACCGTGGCGCTGTTACCGATGCGGTATTCCCAGTCCTCAGCAAATCGGTATAGGGTTTCTATGTCATTAGTCGTGGCAAGGGACATATGCCACTCGTTTGTATAAATCACCTGCGTGCCCAGCAGATCGCTCTAAAACAACAACACTTATCCCCATTCATTATGCCACTGTTGACCATACTGAAGATCTGTCACTTGTCCTGTTTGGTTCAATTCAGTGTAACGATATTGAATTCATGATCACTAGTCGTACCTCCAAGGCCTAGCCAGTGGCACACCTGCCCAAGTTTTCCGGGCTGCGACATCATGAATGAACAATAGCAGTTGCATTCTTATATCTGGCTTCTGTGTTGAACAGCCGCGCCCGGCCACGCCGATTCCCATTAGACTTCGCGGAGGCTGGGCTTCGTAATCTGTCTTGTTTTCAAGATCGCAAGACCTTCAAGGCCTCCTCGAAGCTTGCCACCTCCCTTTTTAAGGCCTGCCGCTGGTGTTTCGACTCCGCGTCTTCCCCCGCGATCTGCTCAAGCTTGTCGTGGTCGAGATTCATGATCAGCTCTGGGCCAAAAACTTTCAGCGGGCTGCCGCCACCCTCAAGCAGGAGGTGAAAAATGACTTGCTGGCAAACGACATCGACAAAGCGCTTGCGAGATACCTTGTAGTAGCTCATTAGAGTATCAACGATATCCTCACACACCTGCTGCCCGTTATCCTTGTTGACAGCATGCTGACCTATTTTGCTCATAGGCACGTATCGCTCATTCTCTTCCCCCCAGGGTGAGTCAATTGTCATAGCGTTGAACGTTTTGGTCATCCGCTCACATCGCTTCTTCTGAAGGTTTGCGTTGAAGTAATGGTTGAAAGTGTTCGGCGTACCTCCACGCTCGATATCTAGAAGGAAGCGAGAGTGGCTCATTGCCCGCTGGTACGAGTTCACCAGCCTGTCGAGTAAGAGATTGTCCCATAGGTTGTCTCTAACCTGCTTCTCTGGGCACAACTCAGTAAGAAGCTGAAAAATGTATTCGTGGACCAGCGCAATTGCGTTGCTCACATGGGACAACACGAGTTGCTCCCATTTCTCCGACTGCTCTTCAAAGACTGTGGCAAGGATCGTTCCGCCAAACTTAAATGATGTTATGAATTAGTTATGATGCAATCCGCAGCCAGCAGCACTTACTGTTCCAAGTTCGGGTCCACGGCTTGACTCAAAGACCTCCTCGATGTGGCTCATGATAGGACCCTTCAAGGGCTTGGGGCATTGATAATCATCCGTACAAATTATACATCCAAGTTCAGAGTATCTAGCGAGGTTGATCTCAAAGGGAAGCTGGTCGATGGTGCGTCCAAATGAGTCCTCCCCCTCATCGTCCCACGTAGGGCCGAAGTGTTGCTTGTGACCGCGTTTCCAGAAAACGTTCGAGAAGACTTCATTAAGCTTCATAATTTTCGTGATGAGTTTCAGGTCAGGCAGCCTTCCAAAGATCTTTTCGCTGGCATAGTATCCATTCAAAGCGGCCTGAGTTACGGCCAAGAATCTAGAGGCCAGCTTACCCAGATACATCCTCTGGGAATTCGGATCGGCTCGGGAAGGCCCCATGGCTTCTAGATCAGCCCTAAACTGACGTAGACGCTGCTCAACATCCGACTTAACATGGGGAATTTCCTGCTTGGAAATGTGGAAGAGCAACTCCTGGAGCCTGAGTTTGAGGGACGACGTGCCGCAGCGATCCTTGACGGATGACCAAGCAGGTGCCATGAAAAACGCTTTTTCGGCAGCGGCACGCTGAGAGAGCGTCGAGGTATTGTCATCTGCGCTACGGTTCTTGACAACATAGTATCCAAGTTTGAGGGTACTGCGCTTTCCAAGAACAAGATCAATGATCATACCTTGGGTGGCCATTTCTGTAACGAGATCCGGCTTCGTGAGTACACCCATCGTGCGCACACCCTCAGGATCAGCGATTTCGGCAAGTTTAAGAATCTCCTGAGTGGCAATGTCGACGCTACACGATACGACTGCAAGTATGCTGCCACAAGTTAGCTGGTCGCTTTTTTAGGTGGAATCTTTGAGACTGGCATAGTTCGGCGGTTAACCATATACGACTTCACCATGTTCTCGACAAGAACGATATCGCTTTCCGTGGTGAGTCCTGCACGCCCGTCAACCGGTGGGTGCCTACTTCTAGTGGACTAGATGTAGTTTACCTGGCGTGGGCACACGGAAAATTCCCGGGACATCAATAACCGTTAGATGGTCTTGCTAATCAAAGGTGAGTCAAAGAAAAAGGAACTAGGAAGCTGGGAAGAACTAACGTCAGGTCCGCTGATCTCGATCTTGAGGATGTCTTCACTGAACGCCGCAAGCCCATCATCTTTCTGAGCTGCATCCATTCGAATGCCCATAGCACCGTTGGCCTGAAACGCTATTAGTGTAGGCAAAACAAATCAATGAGGCTATCACAAACGTCTTTGAAGACCTGGACGAAGTCATCGCCATCAATACTCGATAAGTAGCGCTTGAATTCAAGAAGCTCAGCCTTGAGAATCTCAGCTGCGCCAGGACGAGGAATGATAGAGACGCGGATGGACGTTTCCGGCTCGCGACAGCATGTAATCTGAGTCGCATAGCGAGTGCAGAGACCGGGGGCGCGAGGGAAAGAGAATCCTGTCAGGCTCTCCAGTACAGAACTTTTCCCAGACGACTGATCTCCAACGACGACAAGCTATCACGACATAAGCTATCTGAAAGTAAACATGCTAGTTTGACTTACCTGGGGCAATGGGATTGTCGCACCAATGTTCAACTCTCTTAGCTTGTCAATCTTGGCCAATATGGCCTGGTTTCCCAAGCCGGTTCCTCCAGGTGCCATGGTCAAAGTCATGACAAAGTGATGATACTGTGAAAAAATTTCTAGTCGGCGAGAAGAGAGGAAGACATTTTCATAGTTTGGGGCTCGGTGTGGACAATGGTCTACTTGGGGAGCTGTTGACTCTTCAATAGTTGACAGTTTCGGCTTGTTATTGCCACCTCATAAACTTAATTAGACATCCTGAAACTGTTGACAAAGATCGCAGTCTTGTAGAAGTGACCACTAGCGCTTGCACTGTGCCTGCAAGAACGGCACGTTTTTTCAAAATCGAAGCCAGATTGGCTGTATTGACAGTATGAAGCCTACAAAGGATCTCCAGCTAGGAGGACGAATAATTCGATGTCACTTCTGTCAAAAAGCGACCTTCTGACAGGGATGTGCATCCCAACGAACAATCGCAAACATTCTCGCCGGCCTCTGGATCATGAGATAGTTAAAACCTTCTATTAACAAAAAGGTATCTCCAGAAAAGCACCCACACAGATAAGAAGCATGTTTACACTTCAAGATCTCAGATTTTGACTTTCCCAACCACTGTTAATGTTCAGACCTCAGTAACTCTATTTTGAGGTTCTTGTTGAGACGTAGTAAAACTTAATGGGAAATTCAGTAAAGCAAAACGTCAGATCTTCAAGGCTTGCCTGATGCTTGGCAGGCGACTACTCTGCGAATCGCGGCGGCGACGACTACGGTATCGGCTCGCGCTCTCTCTTCGGCCGAGGAGTCTGTGGCAACCCAAGCATCGGAGGAGCGGTGTTCAGATAAGGATACTGGATTGACGGTGAACAGTAAAAGTGAGAGGCCGCCCCACCTCAATGCAGAAACCAGCATTTTTCACATCCAGCGAAGCAGACCTCGTCCCTGCTAACAATCTCGGGCGTCTCCAACTTCGTTTCTCGTATCATCTCTTCTTCGCGGAACTCTGTAAGCGCGCTTGACCAGCTCCTTATAACGCTAGGACGGAAGATCGGCCCAAATCATGGCGTAAAGCGGTCATCGCAGCCGTTAAACTGCTCTTGGCAGGGCGCTCTTGGCATAACACACTTCAAGCGTAGCTGCTACGATGGCCCCCATTTGAGACCTGGACTCTAATTGGGGGTTCGGGAGAAGGCAACTGGCAGAGTAGACAGCGGGTTGAAACGTTGAGGGGAGTTAGAAGCCAAAGCAGGTGACGGCGCAGAGACTGCGCCCGGAGGATCTGTTTCCGGAGGGCTGGTATGTGATAGTCGTAGCTTTGATGTTCCAGGGCTCACTCGCCCTCCTGGTGCCCAAAAGACAGCGCAAATAGTCTCGACCGGAAATTCCAGGCTTGGATGGCCGTTTCTTTGTATGATGGGCGATACACGATGCGTGAGCGCAGGGCTTCGCTCACCCAGTATTGATAGTGTATGGCACAGGAGGCTTGCGGCGCCCGCATGGTGATGGTTTTGAAGACCCAGGTTCCAGCTTCGATGTTTGACCGGTTGCTGATATCAAAGATGACCGTGGACTGTGTCGGGTTGAGGAGGAAGTGATAGCGCTTTGCGACGAGCCCAATGTCGTCGAAGTCAAGGCTCGCACGTGTTGTGGGACCATATCGATACCGGCTACCCGGCGCCATGGCCGAGAGGCCACAAGAGGCCAAGCGATCAGATGCCTGGGTGATATGCAGGGCGGTCTGCTCTTGACCGTGTCGACGTGGCCATCTCCAAGAGGTGGTGGGCTGCAAGCGGGAATGCAGCCCAAGGGATCGACTTGCGCTGCACAACACTGAGCTCCGTTAGCGCGCTGTCTGCGGCCATGTCTCGATTTCGATCGTGCCGAGGCCAGGCGCGGTCCGCGCAAGGTGTTTCAGGAGGATATCTGGTCGCTGCCCTTAACCCTGAGGCCTTGGAGCGCGAGCAGCTTCGGGAAGCGCAGTGCTTTCAGCCGGCTGGCCGTATATCGCATGAGGCTTGGTATTAGAGTCCAGATCTGAAGTCGACATGGTGGTGATTGCGTCGGCATACAACTGCGCTCTTCGAAGTATCATGTGAGGTGTCGAGATCCGGGACATGCTAGTCCTGTGCTACAAGATGTCGCTACTGCACCGGAACCAGAAGTTGTTGACACGTATCACCTGCAGGAGCGATTCCCAATCGAGCTTCTCCAGGATCATCATGATGATTTCGACTGGAAAGAACGGGAGGCGGTCGAGGGTTCCGACGGGCTTATTCGTCTCGGGCTTGTTTGTTGAAAGAAGGATCTCGGAATCCGGAGCAAGCGCTGGCGCCTGGAAGAAAATCAGCTGCGGCACGGTAAACAGTTGGAAGCCGGGATATTTATCTGGTTCACCGACGGACCACGCTGTGTGTAAGTCGTCTTGTCATGCATGCCACGGCTACAGGTGGTCTGTTTTTGGCCTTGCAAGTGGCCGCCGTCGTCGGTAGTGCGCGTCTTCCGGGTGGTGTTGCGAGAAAATCTGTTCTAGTCGTTGATTTTGCTCGACGTCAGCCATTTGGAGCTCAAGAGGAGTTTTTGATAAATGTTACTGGCGGTGGAGTTAGAGCTGCTATCGCCAGCGGCAGCCAATAAGTTGATAACGGCGCGACGTGTCAACCAGCAGGAGGGCACGATCAAATTGATCATGAGGAAAAGAAAACGACGAGTGATTCGAGTCGGGGGAGGGGAAGATATCAGACAGACGCAACAAGGGCCGAGGGGGAAGGCGCGACAAAAAAAAAAGACGGAGAAGGTGCGACGAGGCGCGCCCTGCTCCCGTTTCTCTAAGGCCGAGATAAAGCCACCGCGGCAACCATCTAGCGCTGTATCATCATAGTCGTCGTCGTCGTCGTCGTCGCCGCCATCATCTACGTCGCTGCTTCTTCAAGGGCGACAATTCGAAGTTCGTCAGATTCGGGCGCTTGCGTCACAGCGACTCACGGCAGGATGCAGAAACTCGTGAGGACCTAAGCAAGAGTTGTTATGTAAAGCACACTTACAGCTTGAACATGCTACGGCGGGTATACATATGATAGTGTTTCGCAGGCTTGGCCTCCGGCAAAGTGCAAGTACGATATCGAAGCAAATGAGTCAAAGCCATCCCATCCAGCAAGTATTTCCCGCGTCACCTTCCTACGTAGTTCCTTTCTTCCATGCCCGGCGAACGAACGATCTAAGGAAAGGGTCGGTTAGTTGGATGGCTGCGTCAACTAGCTAGACTGTTTACCTGGACTTCTCCTCCATAGTCAGGACGAACGGGAGGACGAATCGCAAGAAGCAGGTCTTGTTGCGGGAGTCACGAAATTCCACTCTTACAATGTGCTTCCGTAAAGCCTTGACATGGTTATCGTACGTCTTCAACTTCAGAATGACTCGGGGCCTGCCTTCGGCGGCCCAGAACACCGCCGATATTCCGCTGAGGGCGAACCCGAGAGAAGGGTTTCCACCCCGGTAGGTCGAAGAGAGAGGGGAGACATGCTCGAGAGTCGGATCCCGGCCGTCGACGACCACCCAGCACTGGTGACGCAGGTTGCTCGTAGCGTGCGATGTATGGATCTCGCTGAACTCGAAAACCACCCTGCCAGCCTCATCCGTGAACTGCGGGGTGTCGGAGTCGAACGCGCGTGCCGCCTAGGCCGCGGCGAGTAGAGGGCGGTACCGTGCTGCCACAAATCCGATGTCGTCGCCAGTGGTAGGGGACGGCGACGGCCCGCAGCCTGGGTGTCTGGACCATCGGGCCGGCGTCACAAGCGGGCTCTGCTTCTTTGCAAGATCCAAGGGCGTCGCGCCGGAGGCGTCCTGCAACTCCATGTTCGCTCCGCTTCTCAGCAAGAGCTCGATGACACCAAGCCCGCCAAAGGTCGCGGCGACATGAAGCGCCGTCTGTCGCGTCGACGGCCACGCCCTTATGCAGCAGCAGCCGCATCACCTCTAGTATCGTGTCGAAGGCTTCGTCTCGTCCTGAGAGGTAAAGCGAATATTCGTCGTCGCCGCCGACCGTCGCATGCCCATGTCGTTGCAGGCTCTCAACGCGACGTGGATCAGCGTCTCTGTAGGCCGAGTCGGCACGCTGTCGTTGCAGTTCGCGCCCAGACACAGCAGCCGGTGGGTCAGCTTGAACTCTCCGGCAGCGCACGCCGTCGCCAAAGGCGTCATGCCTTGGTCCATCATTGTGTTGATATCGATGCCGCCATGTGCCACTAGCCAGTCGGCAAAGTCGCAGGCGTCGTGTCCAGGCGCCCAGCGGCGGCTCAGATCGTGAAGAGCCGACAGGTTGCGGATGTTTGGTCCGTTGTAGTCGATCCAGCCGAGCACATCCTCTGGGCCTTCAGGACCGTCCACTATCAGAGGGACCCGTAGCGTACGATAGCCTTAGCCGTGTCCCAGTTGTGATGGCATATGGCCAAGTGGAGCGGTGTCTTTCTGGCTGCTCTAGGTGTGATGTCGTGAACCGCATCGGTTTCCGCATCGGCTTCACAACGCCAGCAGCAGACTGTGACGGCGTTGTCGGCGCCGGCACTGACGAGGATTTCGATCAGGTGGGTATGACCAAGCACAGCAGCGACTTGCAGCGCCGTGTAACCCTTGACCTTGTGCTTGAAGGCGAGCCACTTTACCGGGCAAGATTCCTTCCAGGGGCTCCTTCACTTCTTTGGCCATCGTGCGTCTACGGGGACGCCATGACGGATGGCTTTCTGGAGAGCAACGGCATCCCCTCGCGCCGTCGCCCATAGTACGGACAAGCCGTTCGGAGCATCTCGTCGGTAGAGTGTGCCGTCGAGCTGGCTCCAAAGCTTACGAGAGCACTGGAAGAGGTTGTTGAGCGCAGCGTTTCGCAGAGACGGCTCGAGTTGCCCGATGATGTCGCACTACAACTCCAAGGGCAGCTGCGCCATGACCGTTTTCGCTGCGATCGGCGTGGGTTGAAGAGTTGGCAGGTTGACTGGCGGCACTCGAAAGGCTGGAAGGAGCGATTCGGAGGTGAAGGTTGGGCTGGCTACCGAGAAGCCTCTTCGAAGGGAAAAGGGCAGTTGGCTGCTGTAAGGAGGCGATGATCGGGACGGCAGGAAAGGAGGAAATAAAGGTGGACGCGGAGGAGGGTGGATTTTGACAGACGGCGGCTGCAACGGCGAGAGACAATATCGAGGCGCACCGCGCAGGGTGTTTCGACCTACAGACAGTTAGAGTATGGTACAATTTCGCCGACGTGACTTACCCAAGCGAAGCGAAGAGCCGAACAAAATCCTGTCGCAAGGTATAGCGGAAGGTCGTCCACTCTGTGCTTGGACGAAAGAGTTGAAATCGAGGATGATCGCGCAGACGGCTGTGGTGATGATGGCGATGGAGGATAAGCGCCAAGCAGTTAATTTATTGAGAGAGAGGTAGCTGCCTGCCAGCCGAGCTGACTGGATAATTGATTGGGTCAAGAAGGAAGGAATGGAAACCCGTCAGACCTGAAGAAGCCACCACCACCACCTGCCTTCCGAGGCTGGTTATCGGCGAATGATTACGTCAGTACTTCAGCTTATCCACGCACACAACAAAGTCGGGAAGATATGAAGGGAAATAAGAAAAGCGATTCAGCCAACAATCTCGATCTCTCGTTGTTGTTCTGTGTTTTGTGTCCCTACGCCGGAGTCAGGCCGGCACGCATCCGACACGAAGCCTCCCAGCTGGCCGCTCGCACCCCGCCTACACTGCGACCGCCGCCGCCGTGCGCCGCTTTTCTCTGGGCCTGGCCTGGGTCTGAAAATGAATTTGCCGGCCGAGGGCCTGAAGGAAGCAGAAGCAGAGTTGTCCCTGCGTCAGAGCGTCTGCACCCGCTCTGGACTTGGCTGCCGCTGGGCTGGTCATCAACCCCATTCCGCCTTGTGTTCCCGCGCCGGCCTGCGAGTCTTGCTTACGGTCACCACGGAAAACATGCTCGAACGGTCCTTGCGCGCTGTCGCCATCGGCCGAGGCGTCGTGTGTCGCCGCGTTCTTCATGCGATTCTGCCTCGCGCGCCGAAGCTGCTGCGACACACTTTGGGAAAGCAAAGTCGGTTCATGACGCTCTTTGTTTGCGCACTCCCCAAAAGCGTCGTGGGTTCCGTATCCACGCGCGGCGCCTCGCCATTTGGGGCGACCTCCGTCCCCTCCGTCCCCTCCGTCCCCTCCACTCCCAACATTAGCCAGTCGGGTATGAACGGCTCGCTTTCTGTTGCCGACTCAAGCCCAAGCTCGGGCCAGTCCAAGTCGCCTATCGTGCTTAATTGACAGTCGGCGGCCACCACATCGCATGTCTCGTTCGGGGGCGGGTTCGTCCCTGACAGGAGGCACCCTGTCAACGCCGCGGCCCGCGAATTCGTTCCCTTCGTCCATACCTTCGTCCTTCGTCACTGTCCCTGTTGCAGCAGTCACGACGATTGCTTCTGGGGAACTGGCGGCGTCGCCGTTGTCGTTGTTGTCGCTGTTGACGACGTCCGGGCTATGGGCGGCATCTCCGCAAATTTCCCGCATCCGCGTCGTGCTGACCGTCTTCCACGGCCAGTTTGGGGTCCGCGTCGGCGTCTTCCCTTACGTCCTCTGCGTGTTCTGCCTCTTCTGTGTCGTCTTCGTCCCGCACCGGTCGACGGCGCCTGACCCTCGCAGTCGCTTGTCTCGACCGTAATCTCGTCAAAATCGGCGTGCTCTCTCTCCGCCGATGGGCGGCGGTAGACCGGGTACTCGGCTGCGGCGTCGACGGTCGATGGACTGCAGGCCGTTATACAAACCTAGTAGCTGACGTACGTCTTAGTCTATGTCACACCTCTTACGATAAGACATTTTCCCCCCTCTCTTCCCCAAATGTAATGAGCTTACAAACTGGTTGACGTCCGGGATGCTCTGACCCTCGGGGACGTAGGTAGCTCCGTCGAGCTGTCCGTAGGTCGGTTTATAGTGTATTGTGGCGGAGAACACCCTCGCCTCTCTGTCCAGTCAGACCGACTTGCGTTTGGCGCTGCCGCCACATTTCTGGACCTTCTCCTTGGTCTTCTTGTCATACTCCTACACGAAGTCGTCCGAGGAGACGACCGCCATCGTCTTTGACAATTCACAGCAGGAAAATGGTCTTCAGGACGGTGCAGCGGAGTACTGTATCGAGTAATGGATTCTTTCGTCTTTGCCATTTGCTCGGCCGGAATGAGGTTCGCCGGCTTGCCGCGCCAGTTATCTCTACATGACTTCAAAGCCGTTTCTGGCTCGCCCATCGCAGAGTGTCCCATTGTGAACATCGGAACCATCGTGAACATGGGGAGCCTGAAATGGCTCGATTGTCGTTACAACCTGCCCTCACACCAACGAGTCCTCACCAACAGATCCGCACCGCACATCCACACTTCTAACAAACCTGTCCACAGCCAGAATTGGAGCTTCACGGGCCAGACTTTCATAGTGTAGAGAGTCAACATCCCTGCCAGGCCCTATAACCCCTGACCTCGCCCACGCGTGGATCAGTGCTTGCGTAACAGCGGCGGTGGCCGGTCGCAAAGAACCCCCAGTCCGCCCCAAATTGCTCGTTGTTGGTTCAAAATCCAGAACCGGAGACTGTCCCATTGTGGCTCTCAAGTCGCCGACCCCACCGACTCAGCGGTGGGGTCGTCTGCCCCGTTCGCCCGTCGGCGAGCGGCTTCGGCCCGCAAGGATATCCCGACCGGGGCTTCCTCCCGGACATTTGTCACAACGGCTGACTGATTCAGGCACATCATGGGTTCAGCCGTCGCCGACCATCAAATTAAGACATGTCTTCGTTTTCAGTTCTACTTTGTAGACCGCGGACTAGACCTTGGAGCCCATAATGTCAACAACTCAACCAATGCAGCAATGTCGCAACGCGTGCTGTCCACATCACCACTTGGCTGTTTGCATCCTCCGGGATCCCATCTTTCGCATTAATGATGTTCCGCACAGGTGGGCCCACGCCGGTGCCCCCCCCCGCGCCCCCTCGGCGACGCCCTCCGGACCCTGACACAGGAATACCCACCAGGGTTTTTACTGACGGGAAGATCGACCAGGAAGGTTTCCTCATGAATATCCTCCGGGCCGAGGAAATGTTCACTGAACGATACTCAGTTTAGTCAATACTTTCTGGAAGATGGCAGTTATTTTACGGATGTTAGATCATTTTAGGACTAGAACTGTCATTACTGAATTATCTCTACATGTAGCTTTGGGTTACCAAATTGACCAGCCCCGTGTGATTATGGACGCGAAACTCGACTTCGAACAACATGTGGCAGAAGCGGCGACGAAAGGCCTCGAAGCCGGACTGGAACTCAGACGACTAAAGGGCCTATCTCCGTCGACGGCAAGGCGACTCTTCGTGGCGGCAATAGCACCGACAATGGACTATGCATCGAACGTTTGGAAACACAGGTGCAGAGCAGCCCAGATGAGGTGTCATCATTAGGGTACAGAAAATGGGAGCCTAAGCAACCATTGGGACCTTCAATACGGTGGCCGAAGCAGAGGCGATAGGAAAGCGATCAAGTTCTGGGTGCATCTCCAGACTCTACCCATAAGACACCCGCTACGACGCATCAGACCTCAGAGCTTCAAAAGGCACATCTCGCCTTTCCAGAAGATGGCCGTAGCATATCAACACCTACAGTAACAGTAGACAGACTAGAGTCCGTCGAAGCGTTTCCAAAGGCACCGTGGGAAAGTGTCAGGTGCCCAGAAGGGGGGGCACCGGCGCGGCACTAGTGGGGCCGTAGGCGGGCAGCTGGGACCGCACAGGCACATAGTCAAGGGAGCATAAAGGGATTCTAGCCAAGCGCCCAGCGCAAACTTCGACAACAAAGGCTAGCCATTAGGGCCAACGTTAGAGATCGGCGATAGCACAACGCCGCGGGATTAGTGCTTATAGCCAGGGGAACTAAGCTCGGTCAAGGGGGGGACCTGGGGGGCATATAAGGAGCAGCTGCGGCGGACCGGATGTCGAGATAATGTACAATCGGCCTTCACAGCAAACATGACAGGGACGTATTAAGAAACTGTAATAGCGCAATTCCCCAGCCGAAGGATGTACGTTACTGAAGGGTATATGGACCAGTGCTGCCAGCAGGGCTTGCACGATTGCAAGCACTGGTGGATCTTTTGGGTCGTTGGGCCAATTGGTTTGATCGCAGAGTCAAGAGGTCCTTGCGACCGGCGTCACTTTCAGCGACTGTTACAGAAACAAAGGGGTATAACACCGTTAGAAAAGGCCATCACTTGAACAGTAGAACCTCATCGGCCAGCAACCTGGACGCCGTAGGGTGCGTAAAACACCGCTATAAAGGGCTCTTATGTCTATCTTACATGCCCCTCTTGTTGAGTTCCTACTCTGGTCTCGGATAAACACATAAGCAAGATTCACTTCCGTGAATTCGGCTTTCTGTCAGAGGCTGGGGTCGTACAGAGTAACGAGGTCGACGATAAGCACAGGTAGGGGTGGGTATTGACTGTTATTCCAATCTGCCTTTCCCCTGGATGGTGCAACTCAGCCCACTGGTCGAGGGCTATCAGCAGGTTGTATTATACCACACAGCGCACCAATGCAAGTGCAGCCCCCGGTATATGCATACTTGCAACCGGCGAGGGGTTTCCTTTTTTATCCTGCGGCCCAGCCGGCCCCTTCTTGCCGCCGTTCCTTGTTACCGCCTCAGTTATTCACACTACGCACGCACGCAACCCGGTCACTGGCAGCTGCTGCGCCTCCCTTGAGAACAAACCTCCCGTTTCACTTAGGGATATACAGGTAGATCTGTCAACTTTTGGTAGGTACATCGATTGCATAGACTCAGCGTACCTAGGAAGGCTTGCAGCGGACACCAGGACGACGACCTGTACCCGCTCAAGCTAGGCTTTGTGCCATGGACAGCAGTATGAGAACAGGTTATGGATTCAATGAGAACATGCCAGTGCGTACTCCGAAGGTTTACGAGGTACGCACATCATCGTCCGTCTTTCTGAAAACAGCTGAGCTCGGAAAAGAAAGGGCAAAAGACAACCCAACGGAGGAATATACTCAAAAATCAAATACGATATAGTGTTGGGGCAAGATCACCCAAATGTCCCTTCGGAATTTACATGCGACTGTTGGTCTCACAAGAGGCGATAATCGTACAGTTGATAGCAATGATAACCTTAAAGTGGTGATTTTGCTGTTGAATGTTGTATTGAGATATCGAGATGGGTTATAACTGCGTGGCCCGCCATAAGGTTTCCAGAACCTTGGTAGCAGACTCGATGAACTGAAGCCATCGCCGTTCAACGTGGCCCAAGCCGCAAGGTTTTCACGACCGTGGCAGTAGCTTGAATGAAGCCATCACTGTCAGGGCTGTGGCTGATGCTTCTGCTTGTACGTACGCTCACTAACCACGCCATCTTTGTTGCCCCGCATGTGGCCATGATTGAAGTGAGATCTAGGCCAGTAGTCGTTCCACGTTGTTGGGTATTTCGTACCGTATTGATATATTGAGATCCAGCACAGATCAGAGGTGCTACTTTATTAGGTTATACGTACTGTGACTTTATTTCCCTAGAGGGTGAATTGTACTAGACCGCTTATGGGTGGCTAGAACAACAACTTAAACTAATTAACTGCGTGGCCAGCGGCAAGGTGAAGTCGGATATGCCCCGTCGTGGCTAAGTGGCTGACCCCACCTTGGCAGGTGTGGCTGACAGGCCTGGAGTTTTCAAGGGGCGTATCTGGCTTGTGCATGTTATGTCATTCTTGTTCCAAAATTAGCAGGTTCTCTGGGCCTCTCTGAGGAGATTCTGACCCTTGACGCTGACTGTGAACGTTTGTCAATCTCATACACTACCTTGCCATGACAGATAAGTAACTGTAGCTGACGAAATGCCTACTCAAATGGAGAACAACAGCCAATGATAGGCTTCCCGAATGTGGTTGATAAGTGGAAAGTGAACGCTAAGCCTACAGTACCTTGTCCGGGATTGTGGAACAAATATGGAAAAGGATCCAAAGAGACACGCTGTTATGAGACGAGTAATGCCGTGAATATCAATCTGAATCGACTATCGTAGAGTACTAAGTCTTTCAGGCCAAGGAACACGTCAAGACTCTTGGAGTCATGACGGACGCGGAATCAAGCAGAGAGAGAACCTCTGGCCCGCTCTATCTTCAACGGCTAAAGCGATCACCAAGAGAGTTGCTAGGCAAGAGTCCTTAGCCAACGCCAGATGTATGAAAACATCACTTAGATTGACCGAATGTCCTATCCGACTCCCTTGGAATGAGACGGGAACACCGCTCTTTTCCCAACAGCCAGTATTCGGGCTGCCACCTGAGCACTGGTACGTTGTATCGCCACGACCTCGCCAAAGCGTTCACAAGACAGACTAAACAAGGTGTGCCAAATTGACGCGGCCATAGATCGAGCTCTATCGTATGAGCCGGTCCATGAACCGGTCTGGCTTCCGCATATGGCAGGTATCTGAGGAGAGCTGAGTACCAATATTGGCTCCTTGACCGCCGGCTCTATCGAGTCCATCATCTACCAATGGTCTTGCTTCAACCTCGCCTCCTCGCTTCCGGCATTGATTTCATCTCTACCCATGACACCGCCAAAGATCCTTTGCCCCTGTGTCTAGGCAGCCATGACGTTCAAATGCATCTTATGTTGCGGCTGAGCCCCTGAAAAGGACCGACACAAGCGGAGCTGATACGGCGAGGCGTTCCGTAATTCGTACGATGTTAATGAGGCATCCGTGAACGCTTCTGGCACTGAGGGTCCTTCATCTCCGTTCCTTAGGAGATACCCCCTGGCGCAAGGCACTCTTAGTATCCAGGTTCCTGGCCAAGTGACTTGACCAGGTAACTGGTGACATGGTCGATGGCAGCTTCATTCGATTGAACCTAGTCGAATAAGAATCAAGAGTGATACTTGAGGATCCATGGAATCAACCTTGTCCGGACGGAGGGTTCTAATTCTTGTACTGGGCGGGGGTGATTTCCAGGGTGTATAAGAACTCATATCATGCATCCGATCCTCTTCCGGGTTCTTTACCCCTTTTACTTACGTTACAAGCTCTGTGGTCAGTGACATTCCATCTGTCAGCATGGCGGCAGTCACCAGTGTTGAACACCGTTGCTCGGTAGGACTCATAACCTTCCATTCGTCAGGCCGTCAAAGCTAATACATAAGGCCCCAGCCGTCTTTTTTTTTACCCCATTATGTTGCGAGAAAGAACTGTTCGAATGAGGAAACACTTCAGTTCTTTTTTCAACGGTACCCGTCCATCAAATTTGTCGGCGTCACTCACGATGGGAGGTACTCTGAATTTGCCATCCCGCAAAGCATTTTGCCGTTCCCGTTCCCCTTTTCCGATATTTTTCTCTCCGGGCCGACATATGGTCTGGGCTTGCCATATGAGTGGGAAATCGACTACTACGACTTCGAAAGTGTAATAGTCAAAGCCTCAACACGCTTCCTCGAGACCGCTTCTAGAGAGATCTGTGGTACGGAAGGCCATGAAATGGCAAAGTACTTCATGGCTCGATGCCAGGACTGGCAACGTCCTGGGCTTCTATGGGCTGTGTTCCGACGCGATCTACGTGCAAGTGACATTTCCCAAAGTAGACTGATCGGAATTTATGACTGACACATCGCAGAACAGTACAGACCAAACTCGCATGATGTTCCTACGCATCCTGGTTGTGGTTGGCTTCAAAGTCTCTCCTTCTCACTGGAAGCTCGGAAACTTTAGCTTGAGAGACCTGGATCGTGCGCTGCGAATATTTTCAGAGGCAATGCCTACATGTGATCAAAGCACAGACTATCACTGTATTGCGCTCTTCATTCATGCTCTGGAGTCCTCCGGGGGAGAATCGAGCTTCGATCCAGGTTGGAAATCAAAAAAGCTTAGCAACGACATTGCTCACGGGCTCAATGCCCGCTTCTACGGATCTGTCCTCGGCG
Source organism: Colletotrichum spaethianum (assembly GCF_022836535.1). Taxonomy (NCBI): domain Eukaryota; kingdom Fungi; phylum Ascomycota; class Sordariomycetes; order Glomerellales; family Glomerellaceae; genus Colletotrichum; species Colletotrichum spaethianum. The sequence continues at coordinate 68,981 of NW_026054829.1, forward strand.
AAGACGATGACAAACACTTTGATAACTTTATTTCGGATACGGCAACGGCCTTGTCGCAAACGGTTGCATTTCTCAACTGGTCTGTGGAATCTGTTTCCGAATTTGTCGACTTGGTCGAGTCTACGCTCCCTGTTGCGACCCCCAGAGATCTAGTAAGTTTCCTCTGCTGATAGCCTTACCTCCCACTAACATTCCGCAGTGGGTGATAGACGAGTTACGCATGGAGCTGAGTACGAATCAAATCCAAAGCCTCCGCACATTCACCAATGACCTCTTGCACTTGTGTCCTCACTTGAGGGATCCCGCCAAGAAGATCCAACCTCTGCTCCTCTGGTCGTCAACACAGCCTGTCAGCTTTCAGTCTCTCTGTGATTGGTCAACCTCTGAGGAAGGACATGATGCTCTGATAGAGCTACAGAGGGATGCTTTGCAAAGCCAGACATGGTCGCAGCTTGTCTGCAACTTCGTGTCCATGCTCACTCTTCTGGATCTTCGTCCCTGGTCCCAAAATGTCAACAGTCCGATATCCGGATCTTTGCTGGAGGATTTCGATAACTTTTTGCAAGGCGAAAACGTGCCAAACGCGCAAGTGGTGCTCCAGAGACTACTCCACGCGCTCCGTCGGACTTTGACTATTAGGTCAATGGATAGTCAAGGAGACAACTCTGTTGTGGCGAAATCCCTGATTGGCGTCATTGACAGAGTGTATCTGCCTGTTCACCAACGGTTCCAACGGACGGACGGATACCTGGATGATTATCAAAATCTTAGGCTTGGCGATATGCCAAATGAGCCGAACACGAACCATGCGGGAGCATTGCGGCTATTGTATCCGACCTTTCACCCGTTCCTGAAACTGCCTGCCGAGGCAAGACGCATGGTTTGGGTAAAAACACTCGAACTCGAACCCCGCATCCGTGGACTGGAAAGAAGGGACTACGGACTTAATGTTGTACCTCCGGCTCCTCCTGCTGCACTCACCGTATGTCGGGAATCCCGAGAAGTAGCCTTGCAGGTTCTACAATAATCGTCATTCATGGCGTCCGTGTTGAGACCAGTGGGATGCTTCAAAAAAAAAAAAAACACAGTGGGTGGAAATACTGACCCCGAGTGGAATTCCTCGATAGCAAAACCAACAAGGTCTTGCAGGCTCTTGGGACTATCATCAAAGAACGATTTCGACTGCAATAATGTGGAGGTGTGTTGTGTCTCGTTTCTACGCCAAGGAGAAGATGCAGGTGCGCTTCATCGATTTCAGAGCAGGTTTCCAGTGTGGCAATGTAGCTGAAAAGGATGATTGTGTCCACGGTCCCTGAACAAACAATGAGGTAGAAACATCGTAGCTCAGTATTCTAGACTGTAAACTCTCCATACTTGACACAGTAACGTCTTTTCACGTTACCCTGTGCCCTGCCCAGTAAAGGTGAAGTCGGATATGCCCCTCGTTGTGGCTGGGTGGCTTACTCCACCTTGCCAGGTGTGGCTGGCCGGGCTGTGCCTCCCATCTACATGTTGCCTTCGATTGCCCATCCAACAGAAACCTTGCATTACTCAACAATAGGGCATGAAGTACAGAACCTTTCCAAACATCTCAATTTAGTTGCAAGTTCTTTCAAAGCAGTGTCTCGGAGCCACTGCCTCCTTTGATGGCGACGTCTCATTCACTTTTAAATTGTCGGGAGCACGCCTTGCTCTTCAGTACGAGAAACAATCGCTAAGCCATCTGATCCCTAACACCGAAATGATAGCCAGAAAAAGATTCTCAACCGCTAGTAGGACAGCTAAAACTATGGTGCTTGTCTTGAAGGACGAATCCACCAAAGACCGCCGATGAATGAGGCCCTCTTCCCATGTTATAGGTAAGGCCATGGCAGACTGTGCAGTCATTGCGAGCACCCATAGCTTGTACTTAAGGGTAGAAAAAGGAGCCATCGACACTCGAGATTCAGAGACTTTTTAGACAAATTGTCTGCTCGCACTGCGTTTGGTATTAGTCTTGGCTTGCTGGTCAAAACTCGAATACCTACATAAAGCAGATTTTTAATGCTTTTCAATGCCGCTGTCGAAATAACCAGGCGTGAAATTGGTGACGGAAGCAAACAGATTCCGTGTTGAAGTTGAGTAAGAATCACCCGCTGGTTTCTTTACTTTTTGCACGAGTACGGTAATATTTTTATACTACGCAAGTAGAAATTTCGCATTTGTGTACCGATGAGATCACTACTCTTTGTGACCCATAAGCCGTTGTGCTTACGTAGAAGCTTGAGAACTACACAATCATCAAATTGTGCTGTACTGTACAGTACACACACACACAGAGTTTGTTACGCCCTGGCTAATCCATAAAGGGCTCTTGTATCTATCTTACATGCTCCCCTTGTTAAGTGTCTACCCTGGTCTCAGATAAGCCCACAAGCAAGATCCATTCCCATCTGTATCATCTTTGATTACTCCTTCCAATCTTTGCGGTTTCTCGTGGGGGTTATAGTATTAGCAGGCCATTTTGGCCACTTCTCTCCAAGTGTTCAGGTCCCTCTCTTTGGCGGCTGAAGCGAGCCCTGTTGTCGGTGGCACGAGGGTATGTATAGGGTCAGTCGGTGGTTAGTGTTGGTGATGTGATGTTGTGTTGTTCTTGTCCTACGTTTGTTTGATCTGCATATCGAGTCGTCTTGTTGCCATGGCAAAACTCACTGTTTCTTTTACGACGTCCATGCATGGCGACCAGTCATCAGGGTCGGATGCGGCATTCCCGCCTAAGTAGAATGACAGATGGTCTTTGTGTTCTAGGCTGCAAACTCTCCATACTTGACACAGTATTCTCTTTTCATGTTACCTTGTGCCCTAACCAGTACACGCAAACTTACTGTGATATTAACTGACTGGTATTAGGCCCAACCAGTTGGGGTGCTGGCCGGCGTAACTATATAGTACAGAACATCAATACCGAAGCTTTTGCTTTGTGGTACAGCTGATTGCCCTGACCTGCTCCTAACAACTGGGCGCCGCTTGAGCAGTGCAGAGAAGCGCTTGCGGTTTGCTCTGCTTTGATACACGAATCGCCGCCGCACCCCTTAGCTAGTCCTAGTGACCATGTGAGGGTATACGCCAATATTACCGCCTCTATTAGTCAAGGAGTCTAGCTGGCAACGGTTTGGAGTTTCCTATCGGAAGAGTTGTTTTGAATAGCTTCTTTATACAGCTCTGCAGAATTTCGATGCAACGGTCACGTCAAAGTGGTGATATTGCTGCTGGTTGTTGTATTGAGGTACTGAGAAGGGGAATCTAACTGCTCAGCCGATGGCCACGTGAAGTGGGATATGCCCCTCGTTGTGGCTGAGGGGCAGGCCCCACCTCGCCGGGTGTGGCTGACAGGCCTGTGCCTTCCCATCTCCTGCTGCCTCCAATTGCCCCTTGTTCCAACAGAAACAAAGCCGAAGGGTTGCCTATGCTGGTTTTCTAAGCAGACCCAAAAATGCCTAACAGCATTTTGTATCCTGAAACGAGAGACGCTTTTCTAGGGAACATCTCTCCAGGTCGACTCATTCAATGTGATGTTTCACGGAAGCAAATGAAAGTTCGCAGTGAGAGGGTGTTTGGCGTGACTCGACTCGGCCGAATGATTAGTGGACCAACCCCATCTGATGCGCAATCCTGTTGTGCGCCTGCACGCTGACTACCTTTCGGAGGGTCTTATAATTCGGCAGAAGGCCTGGCATCGTCCTAGCTGAAGCAATCCATTCCGATAACATATGCCGGACCATGGCGATACGGTAAATTTGTGTATCCTGCATTATAGCTGGGCGAATCGCAACAGAAAATCCGACTTGCTATCTAGCATCTCAACACGACTTTCAAGTAGTAGCTTATTTGTAGTCAAGGTACCATAGAAAGTGCTTCCACTCGCCAGCACCCATCGGTACTTCTGAGAAGGTGCCGTAGGGCCCAGGTACGTGGCCTTACGGGTGGCACCGCCCACCATTAGCCGCTCGTTGAGATGGAGCTGAAGTCTGTGAACGTGGGTAGACCCATGTAGACCGCCCACGCGCCCAAGCGCCAAACCATGTCGACCAGAACCCCGGCATGGACGTGCTGACCACTTGGGCTTAGTTCACCACCGCCTCCAAAAAACGCGCAAGGTATTAATTGGCTACAGCGCCCTGTCACATATTCAGTCCGAATTTGTTGCCGCGAGCCCGCGTGCCGCGCTGCAACCTTGACGACAATTGCGGGCTATAGCACGAGCCGGTTGCAATGGGTGCCACCCTCGACTGCGCATATCAACAATTACTAGTAGCCTCTCCAGTGAGACTTTGTCAAATATACACAGTGAAGGCCCAGCAGAACGCTGCATTTCTCACATGGTCCGGGCCAATAGTATGGAGATTGGCGGAACATAAGGTAGGTCGCGCAGCGTTCGTTCAGCATCGACCAACTGGCAGGAACATGAAATTGTTAGTACAAACATCCCGACACGTGATTAAATGGAGCGCTAGTCAGGGGATCCTGGCGTGGGCGGACACTATCACCCGCCCACCAGTCCACCTTGTGTGGATGGCCTCCCACACATGCACGTTTCCAGGACGTCTAACCGGTCACCCGACCTAAGTAGTGCTTGTAATCCGATTCGATGCCAAACAAGTTCTTGCGGGCAGATTGCTGAATGAACACCCCACTTTCTTGATCGGCAACGTCGCAATCGCGAAATTGCGCGGGGGCTGTTGGCACGTTCAGTAAGGCGTTCAGTGAGGCGACTAGTGAGGCGGTTTTTTGGGCGTCTAACCATTGGCTGTGAGAACCGCGTCAGCCTCTGCCCGGATTAGCCTGCATTTCACCACTGCTTGTTGTCCATGTCTTCCACTAGGTACCATAGAAGAATGGATCTGATGTCTCTCGCAGATGGCGAACGCTGCTCAACCCGGGCGTAGGCGGTTCATTGGTAGATTGGAGAAGTGCCTTGGCACCCATGCACCGATGTCGTTCTCCAGCAAGCTACCAAGGGAGCGAGTCTTACAACCCAGCAAGGGTGGAACATACAAAGCCTTGAGCTCGCGGCCAATTGACGTAGTCATCGGGCTATACTGGCACACTTTCGGAATGCATTCTGGCGACATCCTGACATCTCCTGGTACATGATGAGGAAGGTTGGGACAGGAAAGCATGGCTGAAATCGCGAGGCTTGTTGTATGAGCCCCAGTCGGAAACCAAGAAATCTGACCCTATGCAGAAAGCCTGGATGGTGGGACCTTAGGGCATCCAATAGGCGCATAGAAGGCTGGCTGGGCAATCGCAATGGAGCTTTGTAGTTCACGGGTACCTCGTTAGGGCTCAAGCAAGTTGATGCTATCAATTTCATCGGCCTTTGAAGTGCATGGTTGCTTCCTTCTGAGCGGGGTGCAGGCTACCAGGCCGGTAGGCTGTGGCTGCTGAGCTGAGTGCACAGGATTGATCACGGCGCGGACATGTTGCATTCACCGACAAAGCGCTGCAAGTTCCCTCGTTTGTTTCGGATACCCTAAAACGTCAATCCACCGTCCAAACGGGTGGATGCCCAACTTGCAAATGTCAGCAGGGAACCAAAGCCAAACACCAAAAGTCAAGCGGACTGGCTGCATGGTCCTTGTTACGTGACACGCCGATCAATACCGCCCTCGCCTAGGATGCTTACCGCGTGCAACACCATGCTCAGCTGGGCGACCTTGCTCATGAACGTCGCGCAACAGTCGGTTCGGTCCCCTTCGACAGCCTGGCCCTATTGATGCTCGTCTTGAGGACCAAGTCGCTGACAGTCACCCATGGACCCATTTTTATCGCCAGACACCACTTGCGCCTCGGTAGAAGGCCGGTAGACCGCGCACTGAACAGCAGAGGCAATCCACGTCACTGGAGCCTGGGGCTGACGCGACTCTCTTTTTCATGGCTTGCCAAGATCCGTCGGTCCTTGCACCGGCGCCGTGGGTGGTATAACCTGGAGTGATGAGAATCCGTAGACAGTGCGGAGAGAACCTGAGGATGCGACTGGTCGTTGAAGCAGTGGGATTGCCGTTGGAGCAGCATGTCAATAGAGAAAAAGGTTCGTGAAAAGTGTCGATGTACATTGTACATGGTGGCGGCACGTTTCTTTTTCGTCGTGGTACGTAGGCAAGTACTGCCGAGCTGCAACTGCAAAGGCAGTTCAGTGCAATACATTACCAACTAGCCGTTCGTGCCTGCCACAACGGGCGATACGCCGTGTCCGGGGATGCAGAGTTTCTGTAGGCTGTGAGCCACAACGAGGGCAAACGTCGTGCTTATTACACTGATCGTCTGGGGCTTTTCCCCCTGCTGCCTTAGTACGGCGGAAGTGGTATCCGATAGCGAGCCTAGTCCAGGCTATCACTGCTTGACACACGGTCATCTGACCATATCCCCGGATGAGGCGCAATTCCCCATTGAGATTTGACCCTCGTCGGCAAGATTCACGCCTCCCCCAGTCTCACCCTCTAACCGCCCGACAGCATGCTGTTGAGCTCCCGTCCAATGCTGGTGGGGCGTGTTAGCAACCAAGGTGTGTTGGCGGCGATTGGACAAACTGGCCCCCGAGGTAGTAGCAAACCAAAGTGGCCGATAAAGAAAGCAGGAACAGCCAACATTGGGCATCGACGCGCAAATATGACAGGTGCAAGTGAAAAGGAATAGATCTATGAAGTGAGTCAATATCTCCTACGACACCTTTGATGAAGACTATTGCCAGGCCTGGTCTACAGTAACTTATTTCGGACCAGTGCTCGTGCGCGACGACCGCAATCGGCCATGAACAACTCATCCAACTTATGGGCCCCACAGCTGAAGGCAAAGTTTCATCGAACCATTGCGTCCCTGCAACAGTTGACCGAGACACCATCCGAACCACGAGCTTACCATGAGGGAGTGAGACCAGAATTCCGAACTCACACTCTTTCCATTGAGGATGAGATTCGGACGGCCAACCATATTGCGTTCCTTGCTCATCACGAAGAAGGGGGTAAGTTTGTGTCTACGGTGACTCTGCGCGAATATCCCGAACGCCTACAGCTTGTACTCGCAGGCAACACTACACCATCATCAAACTTCATTGGAGAGCTCACGAAACTCACGGCACGCCTAAGCAAGCTTAACAAAGAGGGTATGGCTTCTTAGAGACTTCCCACGATCGGGGCTGATGTGCTTGCAGACGGTCCAAAGTATGCGGTTCGAGAGGACCTACTGGATATGGTGCTCCGGTTTAGTGATAACCGCGTTCTTAGCCGATTGCGCCCATCCTGGGTAGCACAGCCTCAGCATTACAGAGTACCGCAGTCTCCTTTGCAAGACAGATTGTGGAGCCGCATACTTACAATTGGGGACCATTCGCGTTTTTCTGCCCAAACCAAAGCACTCCTCGAACGGCTGGAGGACTTGGTAGGCACTCTGAAGCTTGTCGAGCATCCCATGGAAACCGATGCCTTACGGGACGCCCTCAAGATAATCGTCATACAATGCGCGCAAGTCGCACGCTTAGGCAGCACAAACTCGGTCGAGGAGCATCTGAAATCTTTAGGCGTTCAAACACAACTTGCGGAGAGCCCAGAGATACGCCAGGTTGATAAATTGGCCCGATACTTTTTCGCATGCAGCGATCTAGCTCGAATTGCAAGGCGGCCAAGCTATCGGCGTTTGTTCGAACACATTGAGATCATGGCTTTGCAATCACCCCCAGGCCTCGCTCGTCCGGGTAGTGCTCAACATTGCTTCGTGCACGCAGAGATTCAACAGATCTTTTATTCAGAACAGCAGCCACATACGCCGGCGCCGCGAGCAATCGGATGCAGCAAGTCCGCCTGCTATCTGTGCGATCTGTTTATTCGTACGCATGGCGGTTATGTGGTGTCTCATACCCACGGTCGGATCTACGAGAAATGGACACTGCCTGATGTTGAGTGGATGACCGCCGCACAGACGGATAGGTATCAATGCGTGGTCCAGAATATGGTCAGGGAAATGCGAGAGGTGATTCAAAGCCTCAAAGGCGGGGGACGAATCATCTCTCGTTATCCTCTTGAAAGCCGGGCATGTCTGCCTTTGTCGAGTGGCGCCAACTCGAGCCTGGCCGAACGAGGCAAGGAGGTTGGGGAGGAAGTACACCAAACGCGGCACATCGATGCCGTAGACCCCTTGTTGCCTAGACGTTATTCGTGGCCCGTCGTACTGCCACCTTTTATTAAGATCACAGAGGTGGACCTACCATGGCACCGGTACACGCGGGTGGGACAAGGGCCATTGCATGTGCAGATTGATACACTCTCTCTTCACATCGAGTTTGCGTCGACAGCGACCGGGCTGCTTTCAATCTGTCCTCGGCAACGTGGCTCTCTTGATGAGGGCAAGATCTTGAAAGTACTTGACATTCCTGTAGACTCAGATTTTCCTGTCCGAGGCTCTCGAGCCTCACAGAAGGTGGCGTTCGGCATCTCACTCAATGCCATCAGGATTATTCAGTTTGAGTTTATTTGGGAGACACCTTCACATTGACCATGCTTCGAAAATTGATAAATGCTATACTTCAATCTCATTGTAGCCGTCTACCGGTCTGAATTGCTCCTGCCTGGAACAAGAAATGAATTCTTCCTTTGGGACAAGACTGATTACATGAATCTATTATAGAAATGAAGCTGGTATCGACTATGTCACCAGCTACCTGTTCAAGTCGCTTGGCCGTGTAACTTAATAACACGGTACTTAAAGTGCCTTGCGTCAGGGAATGGCTTATAAGGAACAAAGATGAAGGACCCCCCTGTGTAAGAAGCATCTGCGGGTGGATACCTCGGCAGATGTCATTGAGTAGCAAAGGAATAGTCATCTTGCCACCCAAGAGAAGGATTCCTGCATTAAATGGAAGCGAGCCATTCTCTGAAGAAATTATTTGCGCAAGCTCATCAGCCAACCGAATCTTGAACCTGTTCGCATACCAATTCCGGGACAGAATGTATGTGGGTAAAGGAATCGGTATTATTGGAGAACGATGATTTCCGAAGCGACACTAGATAACCCCACCGCCTCCCCCCCCATGAGTCCCAGGATGATGCATTCACCAACAAGGAGATATCGGCCGTCTGAAGCTGGACGGATGGCGTACGGGAGCTCCATACCGTCAAAGACACAGATAAAGTCTCCTTCCTCAGTGATCGGTGGTAGCCAGCCTATCCTTCCGTTTTCTGTACTGACAAACCGCCGGTGCAGCTTTTCCATTATCATGCTTTCAAGGAGATGGCTCGATCGGAGGCTCATGCCTGCTATCATGGCGGATAACCAGCTTCCATCATCTTTCTCGTAGGCCATGGTTTTGAGGAGACGTATCTGAGTGGAAAGCTCGCTCCTAAGCACTGCCAAACTCTGAGGTACCTCTTTGTTGATGAGGGAGTCGCCCAGCAACGCATTTTGGAAAGCTTCCTCGACATTGGTCGTGCTCGAGGTCTTCGCAATGGCCAGACATTCTTTTAGCCATTGCCACCTCCGCCTCATCATCGTTTGGACATTTTTTCGATGGAATTGGATATTATCGTTAAACATATCTTCGACGATACGAGCGTCGCCAAGACTTCTGTTGTCCGACCCAAGAAGTTGAACCCTGTCAACGATGCGGCCCCGTATCATCAGCATATCCCCGTCATCGTCTAAGTGCGCTTGCAGCACTGTATCTCCAGATGCGTTATAATCTCTGTGCTGCTGTACAGGGAACTGAGAAGCCAAGATGCCTCCGTCATGGTCCTCCAGTACGCTTTTGATGTTTGGCACCCAAGAACGTACTCGGCAATTTAACGGCGCAAGGTAGACAAGAGACCACAGCAACTTGAGGCTCATGCTGTCGGAGATGCAAGCATACGCGAGCTGCCGGCAAACCTTCTCCATTGGGCTTCCGTAGTCGATCAGATCGAAGCGGTCGGCATCGGATGCGATTCCTACTATCGCAAAAACGTGATCAAGGGGATTATTGCATCTGAACTCTAGTGCCCTCACGATGAGAAACAGCAGGAGTTGGTCCTCTGGGATCGCGAGGCTTGTGAGAAGTGAAACCCTTAATAGAGTCAAACCCAACACCTTCGCACCCGCCTCGAGAGGTGTGGGGCAGAATCGGATGAAAACCTCCTTTATGTTTGGGCACCACTCGACGAAGTTGACCCAACCAGCCAACATCGCCCACGGGAGAATCATTCTGCCGACCACCAATATTGGCATTTGCGACTTGACCAGCTCTTGGATGACCCACTTCCGTGTAAACCACGGACGGTTGAGGAGAGCCCAAATATGTCGGAAGGCAGCTGTCTGGTTTCTGCCGAATGCCGCATGCAACATTCCCTTGGCCTGATTTCTGGTGATAGAGCCTGGGTGAGACTCCAACGAGTCCCAAGCTACGGCGAACCTGCGTAACCAGCCAACGGCCATCTTAACCTCACACGACTCCTCGCCAAGCCAGATGGCTGTAGAACACGCCGCGGCGTAGATATCGCCCATCATCCTGACCTGCTGGTTGCGCTCAAGGATATCCTCCTGATTGATGCAGAGCGCGTCCGCCCAGAGGAAGGTCTCACAGGCGGGCTGTCGGAGATGTGATAAGGCGCTGTGGAGGTTGGGGCCGATCTCCATCTTGAGACCCGAGCAGAAAATTAGTTTTCGGGGCTCCGAATCACCCCATGCGTAGGAAAGCGCGGTGAAGAATGGCGTTCCGCCGAGGGGGGTGTGCACCAGCTCACCGGACAACTCCTCCGCCTCCGCTCCGGCATAGAGCTTCAGGAGGCGGATTTGGCTTTTCAGTGTGAGCGGGGAGTATTGGTACTTTTTCATGCTGATTGATTCCTGAAGGGGAGCTTTTCTTTGATCATGCGAAGAGAGAAGATAGGAGAGTCAGTTCAGGAGGGTGTTGAGCGCCGGTTGACGAAAGGCTCGAAAGCAACAGCTTGGCGCCTGCGAGTCCACATCATTGATACAGGCATAAATGCTTAGTCACAAAGAAAGCATCCATAGGCACTATAGTAAGCGTCAGCCAATCTCGGTGTAAAGTACTCTGGCCAGCCCCGCCCCCACGTCAAGCCTCCAGATGCGAAGCAATAGCAAGCTTTTCTGTAATAAGACCGAGTGCCATGCATGCATCCCGACCTATGCTGGTCTTACCCAGATGGCATGCTGCCCGGCTAAAAAATCTTGGTTACGATGATGTTATATAAGCTACATGAACGATAAAAGACTATGCGAAAAGTAGTTATCGGCAAGGCAAAACAATAACCAGAAGTAATCAGCCATAAGACTAGACAGACAAGAAACTCAGTAGATAAGACAGTGTATGTATAGATAGCTATGTCAAAACCTCCTCTACAGTTATGAACATAATCAACTTCCGCTTTCACAACACCTTTCCAAGTTGTAGACGAGACCTACATAGTGTTATATTTCTAGCGGCGGCAAAGTCAAACTTCAAGTCGCTATTCTATCCAAGGCCCGTGTCCAGTCATTGCTCCGCTCGTTCGGCGACCCAACTCGGTTTCAATCTTGTTGTCGTACTGCCCATTGCAATAAAGGCATTCTGTGCGACAAGTCAGCAATTTAGACGAGAAGCAAGTGGGCATACCGCGACTCACGCTCACAAGAGTACCGGTACTCACTACCGCGGAGGTCAACTGGTATGCAGCTCATCTCCTCGCGCTTTTTGTCACCAAATCTTCTCAGATTTGTGTCGTCATACTTGTATCTCCACCATTTGTCGTTGTACGCGAGCATTCCACATGGATGGTCTCCCAGGCGGACGTCCCAACCAACTTTCTACCATAATAGGAATAAGCAAAAGCGAAACATCTCTTTTAGGAAATAACTGGGACTTACCTTGCCATGATGGTACAACGTGGCCTGGTCACCAGTCCTACGCAAGAAATCATCCATCCTTTGAACCCCCTTTAGCCGGGCCAAGTGCCCATCTCGTTCTTTATCACTAGCAGGTCGCAAGAAGCAATCCATTTGCAATCTTTTCTCGAGGTTTCCATTTTCCTTATCCAGCACATCTCGAATGTCTTGATCAAGTTCCTTGCCGCATCGGATTCGAATCTCAGGACTGCCATCGAAGAAGGCTCCTTCCGGTATGTTGTGTCTGCCCATCGTTCCTCGTAAGTTTCCTCTGCGCAACGCGTAGACAAACACGACAGACGTGGAATCCTAGGACGGATCAGATGGTTGAAGGACAAATATTGGTCAGAAATCTGACGATCTTCCGTAAGAGGACTTTATTAACACGTAGGAAGGAGGAAATGCTTGGTGCGGCCGAAGCAATTTGTTAGGGCGGGAAGGGAGGAAAAGGAGGGCAAAATGTTGCGTGACGCGAGCAGCAGACGCGAGACGAGGCGGGCAATCAAGTGACTCAGAGGGGAGCGTGTTATGTAATATTCGCGCTGTCACCTGATCTCTGGTCTTCAAATTAACGAGCATCTGTAGCCTAGTGTAATTCCGAGGTATATCCGATTTTGGGAATAGATGGCGCGTAAGACCTTTGGTTCCTCCAGGCACCTTTCGCATCTCAAGCTACCAACCACCTCTTGAAAGGGACCGTGAATGTTGTTCTCCCTCATCCCAACTCGTTCCTATGCCATAACGGCATGCTCATTGGCAGCTTTTCTTTTTCCTTACGAGATTTCCGTGAAAGGCTTATTCGTTGGCTTGCTCAGCCAGACGAAGGCTCTTGTCACGGGCACCTGGCCCAACATCAATGACCGAGGCCTAACCTGAAACTTCACCGCAACTGGAAAGACAGGAGAGGAGAAGCATAAGGACCTTCCAGATCGCAAAATGGCAGGCCTGACCTTGTCCCTTCTGCCTTCGTCGGATTCTCTTTACACGTGCGCTGACAGCCTACGCGATCTGTTGGATCAAACCATCGTTACTTGGCTGCGGACTTTCACAGTCGCTAATCATGCGAGCATCACAATGATATTGATACAACACAGTATAGTAGCATTTTTGCACATCAAGCGTTGCCGAACGCAAGAGAACACATCAGCAGAGAGATAGCCTGGATCGATTGTCCATACATCAGGAACCCGAAATGGATGCATGGTGCATCCTGAGAAGTACCCGCCAAGCCTGCCTCAGGTACTGCTGAAATAAAACTGCACTAGGCATTGTGGGTTCTGCTCCTTGCTGCGCTTCTATGTTCTTGAGAGTACCCTAAAGTATGTCATCTCGCATACAATTTGCATATATTAGTACGACCCGCTAAGTACTCTTAAGTCCCGCCGATGCCTACAGTAAAGAAGGTTTGCTCAGAGAGGAAGTTACTCATGCTTATGACTGTATGCAAGGCTAGATAGTCTATCTTCTTCCACGCCAACTTCCTCGCTTGGGACGCTTGGTTGGGCTCGCTTCGTCCTCGCTGTCTCCAAGGACTTCTATCTCTCCAGACCGCTTTGGGTCGTTGGGTTGGGCTTCATGAAGCCCATTGACGGAAAACGAATCATCGTCATAAATGGTGGAGTCTGAAGCTAGTGATTTCAGTGGTGTTAGCGTAGCCCTCGAGGTGTCAAACCGTTACCTACTTAATTTGGATGGGGTAGCAGGCCGCTTTGCGTCTGCATTAATTTGGACAAAAGGATCAAAGATAAATTTTCCCTTGCCGCGGCTGGGGGTCTCTGGTTTGGATGGTGTAGCGAGTAGATCGCGGGCTCCCGGCTGCTGTCTTGGCTCACCAGCAGCCCAGTCAATCTTCAGGACCTCGATGAGTGGAACAAACTCGAGAGGGTTGTAAGGGCAACCATCAGAGAAGACAACGTTCTTATTGCAGAACCCATGGAAGTAGCCAGTGATATAGGCCTTTTTACCGTGCCTTCGGAACGGCGTGGTGTCCGCACGATAGTCTTTATACTTCTTCTTCATATGTGGCTTGCATTTCGGAAGCATAGCGTAGACGTAGTTGGCGTACCACCCCGTCTTCGGAGTATGAGCAGCCTCGGTGACAGTGAACTTCGACCACACCCTGAAAATAGCTGACGAGTTCCTGGTTATATCATCGAGACCGATGGAAGGATTGTCGGCAAGGGGGAACTTCTGGGTGTCAACAAACCCGTTGAAGGTTACGAACGGTGGAGTAATCGGAAAGCGAGGTGGCAGGTCGATACAGGCACGCTCAGAAATACTACAAGGCAGGCTTAGGAAAGGCGTTTAGGGCAGTAGGGACCTAGAAACTTACGGCGTAAGGGCATCATCTTGAATCCATGCCAATCGTTTATAGCCTACCTCGTCTTCGCCGGACAGACCACAGGGGACGTAGCTGAAGTGAGGTTCACAGATGATGCTAAACCACTGCTCCTCCCATTCATCTGTCGTTAATGGACCTCCTAGGTGGAAGCGAGAGAGGTCTAGGGACAAAGCGCCGGCATGTAAGGTATCAAGTATGTCGGGGAACGTATCGGCCAGCCATTCCGGCGTATGAATCGGGATGTGGATCTGACCGGACCAGTTTTGGTAACGAAATACCTGATAATCCCTATCCAGAGATTCGACGGCTACTATTTTACCAATGGCGGTCATTGTAAGGGGGACACTCCATGGCGAAGGCAGCTTCAGCTCCGCCTTTGGCCAATAGGCAACCAAGTCGAGCTTTTCTGTACCCATAACGGCAGGATGAAGTGGGATATCAATGGATTTTCCAGAAAAACAGAATGAAAATTGGAGGGGTCTGCTAGAGGTGATAACGGTAAGTGAAAAGTAAAATAGATCATGACAATCAAGACTTTTAAAGAGGAACTGGAGCTGTGAACGAGGAGGCGGACATTGCAGGGGAAACTCTAAGTTTGCGGCCTGGGCTAGGACTCAATGGAAGAAGCCCGGTCTGGCGGTTATCTGGAGTTAGTCTAACTAATTGAAGCTAATGACGAGCAACCTGTTTCAGTAGCGCAGTCTTTTTTTTTCATAGAGTGGGAACAACAGGGGGCGTCAACTCACCCTATTGATAGGGAGGAAAGGATAGTTTCTTACTTTGTTGGGATACTCACAATACCAGGTTGTGGTAGGGTAGTGCAGTGGGAAGGCCTTGGTGTCTACAATACAAACTTAGTTGGACTTTGCGTAGAGCCGCGCGGTGGTAGAATGGCTGCCCTCAACAAGATTAGGATGAGGCAAGCAGTTAGGCCAGTTGGGGCTGCATTCAGTGTCTGCAGAGAAGAGAGGATACACGGTATTGTTGCTGATCTGTGTATGCATTCTTATCGAGAGTAGGATAGCTATCACCATCCTGAAAACCCAAGGAATGATCCATTCTGTTTGACAGTTAAGCATGAAACAACTACCAACGCCATCGTCCTCATCCAGCAGCAATGTTCCTCGACCGATTCTACCAAGACCGTCGACGACACAGAGACCCTTCAGCGAAGGACCGAGTACTCCTTTGAACCTCGGTCGAACACTGGTGCCAGTGCCGTCGTCCTCGTCCCATAATGCCCTGCATTCGACCCAAGCCCGACCACCATCACCATCAAGGTCTTCGTCAAGGCAGAGAGAACAGAGACCCTTTAGGGAAGGGTCGAAACCTCCAGTCAGCCAAATCCGCACGATACTCCCAACACCCCCGTCCTCATCCGATAATATCATCCATTCGACTAGAAACCAATTACCGTCAACCAGTAGACCATCGCCAACACAGAGACTATACAGATAAGGGTTGAATAGTCCACCTAAACCGATTCAACTCACTCCAAGGAAAGGCCGTGGAGGAGATAGAAAGGCCATCATTGGGCGCAAAGCTTGGGAACAAAGCAATCGCCCAAACCTTCTTCCCTGGAACCCCAGACCAATGCCAAGTGCCATCGTGTCTATCGCACCAGATGTGGAACGGCAGAGCGAAAGTCTGAAGGAGTCCCACACGAGAGTTACAGCAAGTACAAAACCTACGCCGCCGGTTGTCAGGAAAGAACCCAGTCCCATCTATAAACAAAATCTACCAATCAGGCCCTCGATACCAAAACCAGTGCAGGCAAATATCTCCCCACAGTCAATAGAGATGTTTAAAGCAAGACAAAAGGCGGTCAAGCAGGCAATAGACCACAGAGAACGCTGTTACTTGGAGAAAAAGTTAAACTCCATTAAGCGTACATGGTGTTTGCCAGTAACCCGATCGACCATTCTCCAGAAAACGAAGGCGTTTCACGAAAGCATGCATGATGACGCTACGCTTGAGATCGACTATTGCCGACTATGCTGCCAACAACAGGCTCCCACGTCGCTAGTCGATTATACATGGGCTGAATTTGAGCCATCATACCTCAAGGTTGAGGATCAAATTCCGAAGTTAGACCGAGAGCATTTTTCATGTGCGCGGTGTTTCCCAAGGGCGTCAGAAGCAACGTTCTCGATCTGCACCCAATGCAGAAGTTCCTTGCGGCAGGGAAAACTGCCGTACGCCTGTCAGGTGAATAATCTGTCGTTAAGATGCATCCATCGGTACCCTGACGCTTTGAAAGACCTTTCACCGTTGGAAGAGCGTCTCATTGGGATCTATACTCCTTGCGGCTGGATCACGAAGCTTACTATTGACATTGAGAAGGCGACGAGTGGGCGGTACCGGAAACACAAGAGGGGGCATATTACGGTATTTCCAAACGACATTCAAGGTGTGGCGGCCGATGTATTACCTCATCCGCTGGTTGAGGAACGAGAGCGGCTGCATGTCTGTTTCGTAGGTCCTCGTACACCAGTACCCTCTGACCTCAGCTTTATGTTATCAGTCAACCCACGAAAGCTTAAGCGTGCTCTTGTATGGCTTCGGACCAACAATCCACTATACCGACACATCACCATTAGTGAAGATAACCTTAAGCCCTGGGGGGGAATGGTCCCCTGGAACCGAAGTCCCACAGGCAATCGTCGAGAGCGTGGTATCGTACCAGTTGTGTGTCGAAGACGAGATCCGTACAGGGCATTATGTCCCCCCCGGCCGAACGGGGCCGTCCCGACGAGCCTCTAAGAGATGCCCATGATGTCCTCGTAAGCCTCGAGGACAGAGACAGCAATGCGGCATCACTTGAAGCCGAAAGCAACGCCAGGCTAGGAGGAATCCATGCCAGTGGCCGCGAGCCATATGAGATGGATCCTCGCCATATAGAGGAGGAGCTTTCGGAATTGACTTCAACTGGTCTGATGGCTACCGAGATATCCGGAGAGCATAGCCCACAGGAACGGCTTCAAATTCTCCGCACGGCGACGATGAAAGGCACCCGACAATGGCGAGGTCGTAAGCCAAAGGATGCCATCGAGGAAATCAACCTCAGCTATAAGGACACAGAGCCCTATATAGTGAGTCGTAGGGGTGGAGAGTTCGCCGACTCGAACGATCCCGATTTCTTCCCTAAGACTTTCCCTTGCCTGTTTCCTTGGGGCCGAGGCGGTCCAACGATACTGGTTGAGGATAATAACGTAGAGGACGAAGCGGATTTCAACGAGCAGTCTACACGCAGCAATTACAAGCTGAGTGGATTTTACCTCCGTACTTGGGCACGCCTTTGCCTACAAAGACATGGTAGGGAACATCCCTATTTGTACGTATGTAAGGTGCATATGGTAACGCTGTGCCAGGAGCCCACTTTGCTACACATCCAAGCTTTCCGTTTTTGGTGTTCAATATGCTTGTCCGGGCAGATAACCGACGGATCAGTTATCTCCGTATGAAGAGATCTTCATTTGCGAAGATTGAGCAGATTGTAGCGTCTCTTAGTCCTGAGGAGATTGAGAAGGCAGAAGAGGAATATCGTGACACCCGGACTACTAGTAACGACAGGGTGGCGTATCTGCTCAGGGAGCTCAGCGCGTTTGGACAAAGACAGCACATGTCGAACGAGGAACGCCTTTATTCTCGCAGAAAGATGAAGTCACTATGCCTAAAACATGGAATGCCGTGTATATGGTACACAATCAACCCGAACGATCTCACCAACGAGGTGAATATAAAACTCGCTGCTTTTCGGGTAGCAGATGGAGAGCAGATGTACCACACATGGCGATGCCTTAATTCGCTCGACAATAGAGGCTACTGTTGAAAGGATGCTCTCTTCCCGAGAGAACCCGTGTGTACGATCGTACTCGGGTTAAATGTAGGGGGTGAACCAAATATGTATTTCCGTGATTATCTTTCTAACTACAAGACTTGGCTTTCGTACACAAGATATATGATCTCGTACGTCCGTGAGTCAGTTCGGCATGGATACACTTTTGATCGCCTCATTGGATATCCGAGGGCCGAATATCCAGTCTGGCCCTTTGCCATGGTGTGTGTCCTTGAGTCGTGCATGTCGTACAACCAGCTGGTGCTGTTATTCCAACAGTAATGTCATTTAGACCAGACCCTTGATATCACCGGATCATTCGTTTGGCTGTCAATACCAGAAGCCCGTAGGACACGTGCGCATGTCATCGAACACGTCATAAATCCAAGCTTGGAGAAGACATCCGAGTGCGAGCTTATAACGGAAGATCACCCTTGTTTTGCGCCAGCTCGAGAGTTTCGAGATCGATGGGGGATCAGGCCTGAGGTGTGGAACAACTTCAGCCGCCTCTTCCGAGGCTGGCGTCCGCTACCGCTCATCCTACTGCAGAACCCATCCAATACACATGACATGGCTTTCGAGGAAATGATAAAAGGCTATACAATTCGTTGAATATCTGAGCAACTCGGTGCCTCGCACTTATCTATTGATCAAGTCCCCATCCTTAACATCTGCAGCTTCTTCAGCAATGAAGACTTGCAGGCAATGGGTCAGACGAGAAAAGAGGCCAAAGAAGCTTCTCACGACTTGACGAAAAATATCTTAGCGATCCTAAAGCCAAACGTAACCCTGTGTTGCCAATGTGAAACCAAGGGTACTTCAAATACGGACGAGAGGTGCGGAGGCCGGCAGCAAATCGACTGGCGCGGCAACTTTGTTCGAGCATCGACGAGGCGAAGGCTGGGCGAGCCGAAAAGATCGACATCCGAGGCCACGAAGCATGGGTAGTAAAAGGATTCCATCCGGGCTGTCTAGCGCACTGGCCAGACAGGCAGCCAGTCTTAGAGCCAGTCTTGGTCCGTTTGTTTCGGGAGGTTTATGATCCATGTGGGAGATGGAAGTGCCGCGTTGTTATTGAGGAATTGGAGGAGATGGCGAATAAGATTGATGTGTTCCTCTCTGAATTGGAGTTACATAAGTCGAAGTTGGACAGTCTTTGACGGGACAAGACGCTCGTTACAGAGACCTCGGAACTGATTGCGGCGGCAGTGCGAACCAGAAAGAGGTTTCAGTCGGCCATACAGGACTTGAAGATAGGGTAATGGAATCGCATCCTAGTATCGTTGTTAGCTACATGGTGCCGCACCCCTTGTATAGGCAGTCAGTACGGCTCAGGAAAGTTGAGGTTTGCGAGGCGGCAGCTGAAATCATGTCGGAGGCCTTGCCAGGCGTTGGCCAACCATTTAGGTCACCCTCCGCGACTTGACAGCCTGCCCCAACCTCACTATGATATGGAACGTGCGTACTTTTGGTTGCCTTGAGCCGCGAAGAGATAGACGGTGGGACGTGAAACTTTGGACAGTAGAAGCAGGCCAACAAGCTGAGAGCTTGGTGTTGTCGCACTGAGCTGGAAGTGGTGCGACTGGAGCCTGTTCTGGTGCTTCGCGAAACCACGTGACCCGCCCTCGAATTCCGGACGCCACACGACTACGTCTTTCCCAGGATGGCCTCCGTTTCATGGCGAAGACATGGAGGAGAGAACTGCTACAGGACCCTGGTACGGACTGACTGCTATGTGTCGGCCGTGCGGCGACGGCCGCACGCCAGAACAGACAGACGGCTACGTCTCCCTGAACATGCCCTTAGAGAGCACCGCGCGAGTTGGCTACATCAGGTTGTGGAGCGAGCTCTTGGTTTGGAAGTAGACCACCCTCGCGACATGTACCTCTTGGAACTGGCAAAGATGGCGGCGGTACTGCGGTGCCAACAGCAGGACCAGGGTCGGGCGCTTGGCTGTCGTGAAGAAGAAAGAAAGGACGCCCGTAAGCGGTGCATGGGCCTCAAGGAGAAACGAGAGCGTGGAAAGACGTGGGGGGGATCCATAAGGGCGGGACAAGACACGCCGGCGGGGTTAAAACGGGGTGAAGACCACGTCCCGGCGCTTCGGTACGCGCCGACCACCCGCAAAAGCAACAGAACTAGAGGCATCCGAGCCAACAGCCGAGGCACTCGTGGAGATGCTCGGTAGGGCGAGTCGTGCACACCAACGTTCGGGGACATGGTTTTAATTGAAGAACACCGGCGATAAGGAAGCGGTCCTCTTCGCCTATGTGTTGCATTGGTTCGAGAAGGAAGGAAACTGCGATTGGGGCTGACTTTGGTTGTCCAGCTCTGTGATTGGTTGATAGCATGGCGGCGGTAGTGGGCTGAAGGCTGTCCAAATGTTTGGATGGAGTAATAGCGATGGCTTGTGTGGTGCGGCGGGGTACCCGTCCTCAGCCTAGGTCGGTGTGGCAGCAGCAGCAACAAACCAACCGGCGTGTCAGTTCGCCCTACCCAAAAGTCCTTGACGAGCCGTCTTCCGAAACGTACTCCCAGTCAATTCCACGCATGGTTTTCCATGGCGCGGATCTCAGGACCGGGATGAGGATGTGCGCCGGTGTCCAGATACTGCACAGAAGGCGAGCGCGTATGCCTTGTCCTGATTGGGCCCTGACGCCCCTGATGCGACGGCTGACCCGCTCCGCGTATCGCTTGAAGCTGCACGTTGATCAGGACGGCTGGCTCGCAGGGGCCGCCCTATCACCAACGTCGGCCCCGGGCTAGGTTGGAGAGCAGTGATGGGATCCCGCCAACTTGGGGCCAAGAGATCCCTCCGACCTAGTACCAACAGATTATTACCTAATGGAAAATTTCAAAAACAACGCTACTATGTTTTTGGAGAAATGACGGAAAAGATCAAAATGACTTGAGTCCGCACTAGGATAAGATAGTCCAATGAGGTATCCGTACTGTATCTCAGCAGACATTATCAACTTTACCCCGCTCTTGGCGAGAAGTGGGGCGTTTAATTGCTTATATAAACAGAAGCCAGCCGCCACCCAGAAACCCGACTGGACACTGCTGCTTTAAAAATGGGGCTGAAACCGTCTTGCCATCAACCATTCGACTGATTAAATCTGCTTCGCGCAACAGTCAGCTGCCTATCAACAACGGTCAAACGAATAGTATCTGTCGTTGGGACAAATCTACCCTACTTGCGCGGTATTAAACGTCTCCATCCTTTTCTCCCTACCTTGGAAGCTTTGCAGGCTAAAGGCTTCCGTGATGGATGACGACAACGACAAGCTGGAATGGGTCCACTCATGCTTCCAAAAGCTGAGGGATCATCTGGAAGGACCTCCCGAAAGATACGAGGAATTGAGGCCCAAAGTCAAGTCTTTCATCGAAAACCCACTTTGGATTTCGCAAACACACATTCCTCGTGCCCTTATCCCATCTCTTGACTTCGCGGCAATGGCCTGTGACGCTTTCATCCGTTTTGACAACACGGCGGCAGCTGAAAATGACGAGCTCCGGGAACTCGTTGAATTCGGGATGGCTGCTCTTGCACTCTCTACCTTTCTGTAAGGCAGTACATCGTGCTTTCATACCATCCTAGACTGACAAATCTTAGGGTCAAACCTGATGTTCTGGGCGCTGATGTCGATGCCTACAAGGAAAAATTTGATAACAATTTCGAACTTGGTTCAGATATACGAAAAAGATGGCATTTTGCTTCGCAAGCTGAAGCAGATGAGCTTACCACACGCAACCGGAAGTTGCAGTTAGAGTGTTTAGATCAAGTTTTGGAGGTCTTAAAAACGCCTCTCACCAAATAAGCTAGAGAATGAGGTAGTATTGTTCCTTGGTTCCGAGTACGCTGGATGCTTTTCTATCAGCATCGGCGGCGGCTTTTACCCCTGAGCCCCGTCAGTCATCGTCGTGCTGGGCCCTACCATCGAGCCGTGGTTGGTGCAGACACTTGGGGGTGTCAGTGGAAAGGAGAGAAGACTCAACAGTGTCCTCCAACACCAAAGATGTTTGATCGAAATCCTGTCGACACATCAGAGCATCTGGAACCTCGCCGGCATCATGCTGCCCAAGTTTCCAGAGTCCAACCTGCGCCAGGACTCCGACTCATTTTTTTGAAGCCCGATCCCACTCCTAGTTCATCTACCAACACAAAGCCTTTGGAAGATTCCATTATGACGTTTAGAAACGTAAGGCTTCTTATCGAAACGCTGCCTGATTCCTCCACAGAATCCGAAGACGAGTGGGCATGGTTTGGGCCATAGCGCGTTTCTGGGAGAACACTGTCGTTGTGTATAATGGGCATATCTGCCTGAAAGGTGGCCGGGTGCATCGCGGTGGTGTCTAGCGGCTCGGTCGGCGTGAGAAACCTCGGTCAAGTTGTGCCTCCACGGGCGTCAGCACGCGGCGACGACCCATCCTCGAAACTCATATCTTTAGAGTTCTTTTTGCTTATGTGCAATGGACCATATGGAGCTCATAATCCCCCGAAAGCGCTGTGATTGTCCGCAGAGGTCTTGCACCCGCTTTCAAGGCACTCGTGGTGTGGTCGTCTCGTTTGCTCGTCGAATTTGCAGAGCAACGCGAATGGCAGGGCTTGTTTGCCTCCGGCCACATCAACAAGCTGGCCTCCACTTTCCAAAACCCAGATTGCAGAGGATAACACGTTGGTCATTAGCATTTGTAGCTATAGTATTGTACACATGACGCTCTTCAGCTATACACAGGACAAGCCTGGCGTCAGAAGCTTTGGTGAAAAAAAATTGCCTGCCTCATCCATACGACCGATCGAGTCCTCTGGCCAGGTGAGAAATTGAGGTTTTCGAGACGATGCCGAAGATACTGACCGCGATATAGGGCGGTCATCGAAGCGGAAGTGTCAATGCTACGGCTTCCCCCCACAAATCCTTGCGTTCGGCGAAATTTTGAAGACTTTCGTTCTGAGTCTGCCCGTCTTTGGCAATGAAGGGAAATGTACAGAAATCCCGCCCGGGAGAGCGAAGCTTTGAGCGCGAAAAGAGAATGGGGGAAATCTTCCAGGATATGTATCAAGACTGCTGCCTTGCTATTTGTCTTTAGTGCTACTAACCGGGCGAGGGTTGCCGAGGTCGGAAGCAGTCCGTCAAACATGGAAGCTAAATTCCTAAGGACCTGCCCCTGCCTGCGCAATACTGAGACACTTAAGCCTCCTATTCTTTGACGAAGGTACGATGAGGATCCGCTTGAAGAAATGCCATATTGTTCCGAGATAGCCATTTGGCCCCGCCCTCCTTAAACATCGATTAATGACCTGTCCCCGTCAATATCACAGTCTATTGTGGCAATGGTCTCACTGAAGAGTTATCTCAAGAGACATCCACCTTCTCGCTCTTCTATAAAGCTGGGACGTGTTCCCCGAACAGTATGAACTACCTGGTCTCCTGCATCTGTTCATAGCACTGAAGACGTTAGTGGGACCACTATCATTGTCCAATCAGTAAGCAACTGGACATTTTGACCCAGTGACATCGGTACTTCTGGGTTCATATCACATGTCCATCTGCGGGGACGTTCCATGTCGGCCTTGCCTGACGCCCGCCTTTAGAAGCATGACATGAATAGGGAAAAATCCTGCGTAGCAATGGTCAATGGGCAAACGCATTCTAGTAAGATGACTGGTTTCTTCAATCTGGTATAGTCCGCCACCCTATGTCCCTAAACAGGCAAGAAGAGCCATCAAGAACCCTCTTAGTACCTAGCGGTTATGGTAATTCGAGAACAATAATGAGACCTCTTAGCAATCACCCAAACCACCAGCTCGCCCATTTGGCGACTGCGTTTTGATGGGTCGAATATGTATTGCCATGAGGTACCCTGGGCTGACCTCGAGGCCTCCCAGCTGGCAGAGCCTCTACGCGCTCCGCAACCTAACCGCATCTCCTTTCAGTTCGTGTTGTCTCGTAATTCTGTCGTCTTTTATAAATTTGTAGTGACCCAGAAATGGTTCTTGTTTCTATCAGTGATGGCTCGTGTGAAGGCTCATGTGCGCCACCGTCATCCCCAGCTCCTGGCTCAATCCCACACTGGCGCACCTCAGACTCCCGTAGCCCTTATAAATTCCCGGGACTCATATGCTTCCCAACCAGACTCAATTATGTCCCTAAGATGACTTGTCAGAATCGCCGTTACGTATCTGTGCAGGGACAGGAAACTCACGCATCAGTGCAGTACAGATAGATGGCCTGGGCACGGCAAAAGCCCAGAAACAGGTCCCTGTTGTTTTTGCACCTGAACTCTAGCAAGAGATCTTCTCTCAGCTCGCCACTATCCTGGAAAACGATGTCAACCTTGAGTGTTTCCTCGGCCCACCATATACTCTCGATTGCGCCAAATCCACTTGAAAGTTGTTCGGATCATAGATGCTTCCGGTAGGGCTCTTGTCTGCTTCGGCGAGCAATTGATGCTTGAAGTGCGGGTTGCCAATATCGGGAACCCAACACCAGGACTGTCTCAAACTAGTGCCAACAGTTTGCGCACAGCATTTGATCTGGTTCAACTGCCAACTATGACTGAGACTTGGAGATCGATACAGTCTTCAGTGTCTGTGAGTTCATTGCCATCAGGATCCAGACCAGAAGCCCCTACCATCTTGCACGTTTTTGGTGGCTTCTTGTGTGTCTTCGTCTTCTCCTGGTGTATGGCATTGCTGGGAGCAGTGGGGTTGGGTCCATGAGCTGGAACAGGCATTGGACAATGAGCGCCATAGACGGTATTGACGTCGTTAGGCAGTCCATCGGCGGTCTCGTCGACCTGAGCAAGTCTTGGTCTGAGTCAGGATGATGCAGGAGCTCATAAAGAGCGACAGCGGCGATCGCTATCTCTTCCGTTATGCATACATCTGAGTGGTGGCCTCTTACCATCGTTGAGGTTGGGGGCCATGGCGAAGGTAAAAGCTGAAACTGTCGGGAACGTGGTGGGAGGGAGGGTGAGAAAAATCTCAGAGGTTGAGCGTGAATCAATAGGGGGGAACGTGGTAATAAATATTTCCACCAAGTGTTCAAGAAGGGCGGGAGAGGTAGCGCAGCAGTTAATGGCGAATGCATAAACCCACCAAAACTGCGGTTCGGGTTGGCAATGGAGTGCGGGCCGAAGTCATCCAGGGCTCAGGGCTATCGGGCGTACATTTCGCCCGTATTCATGGTGGGAATCATGCTACAACGAGGTCGTGGCGCAGCCCGTGATTCAATTGATACAAGCTGTCCTTCACTTGGTCGATGGACTAGCAGGCCTTCCTTGGACGTGACGAGTGAGCAGTGTTGCGGTCAGGTATCTGACAGTGGTGTTTTCTGCGAATATCAGCAGGGTAGACCCTTCGAAATGTTGCATATCCTCCCC
Organism: Colletotrichum spaethianum; assembly: GCF_022836535.1. Classification (NCBI taxonomy): domain Eukaryota; kingdom Fungi; phylum Ascomycota; class Sordariomycetes; order Glomerellales; family Glomerellaceae; genus Colletotrichum; species Colletotrichum spaethianum. The sequence continues at coordinate 94,432 of NW_026054829.1, forward strand.
CCCACCTCAAGTCTGCTCAGCTTTCCTCATTTTTAACTCTTCACTCTCCCTGGAACTAAGCTTTCTGCTCTGATGAGTAGACAATTCTCCTTGTCGGTTCCAGCCGAACACCCCAAATCCTATCATTAAGGCCGCGGCTGACGATGGGTTCCCTCCCCTCAGTATGCAGTGTTGCTCGGGCAGGAATTCGTGTCGCCTCAGCCGCTATAAAAAAAGCAAGGAAATTCTTTGCTCCTTCTTCAAAGAAGGTTTTTTTTTCCCGCCAAAGTCCAATTTGCTCTCTATGTATTGAGGGGGGCCGACTGATGTCCAGCCAATGCAGCTTTGGGAGAACTTTCGGAGCTGTCTGTCGTAATTGAAACAATCAAGACGCTCAAGAACGCATGTAGCGCCGCAAAATATAGGACTAAAGATTTCTTCTCGACAACGAATGCGAATACTCCAGGTGCAGTAACTTTAATACCTTCTTCGCAAAGGTGAAGATGTTCTTTCTGTTGCTGCCTCTTGCTATGCAGGATGGTTATTGCATGTAAGTGGCACCGAAACCTCTATGAAACATATACCCGCAACCAGCTAACTCGGTGGGCCAAAAGGAAAGCCTTTTTTTTTTTGATTTTTTTTTGAGAAACCGTGGGCACAAAGGATCAAGGGCCTAACCGCTATCGCTTTCAGTCTTGGCCTTGGCATTGTTGTACTTGGTTTTCTCATCGCACTTTGCTGCTGTTTGTTTGGCTTCCTTGTTTCTTATTTTCTCAGGCCTATTTGTCAGGAGCCGGAAGGAGGGCACCGGGGGGACATCGGTCGGGCACCGGCAGGAAACCGGAGTGGGGCCGTCAAGCAAACCCCACTTCCTCACAAGGAGAGCGCTCGTGCAGCCCCGAGGATCATCCGATTGGGTACCAATGGCTGGTTGGTCACATTGCACTTGACTTGGTTGTGACATGCGTGCATGAACCAGGGGAGGAGGTGGACAACTCAGTCCTGGATTTTAACGGTTTCCGGTCTTCCATGTTACATAAGTCACCGCTCCATTAGGGACCAGATTAGTGAGAAAAACCGAAGGTGCTCCCTCCCACGAGCAGTATACTGCAGGTGCATCCGAAAGGGGATTGCTGCCTCGATGTGGACTTTCCAGGTATGTAACTGGTGCTGACAATCATCGTAACCGCCCCAAAATGGTTCGTTCTTGGAATTTCGCGAAAGCAGCTACGCGGGCGCCTAAAGTCGGCTTAATATCCCCATCTGACTCGCCATAGGGATATGCAGTCTCATACGGCTGTATTTAGGCCATTGCGTTATCTTAGAAACATAGAACTAGGAATCATGTCTGGAACAAGAGCGCGCAGCTGTAGTGTTTAAATCCCTCGGGTTGGGTTCAGAACATGCTTCCATGTTCTCAGGTTCCAATCTGGCGTCATCAGTGCGTGACAAGACCACGCTATGTCATGCACAGAGATGAACATGGACGTGATAGCGGATGGCTGCATCTCCCCCACATCACAGTGGAGGTGGAGCAAACTTCCGGCATCAAGTCGGGATGCCGGCCAACCATGAATGGGGGTGCGCTGGAGAACAGGACGGAGATAACACGAACGGGACATAATCGGGAAGCGGCCCATGCTGTCCAGCTCTGGGCGGTCTGTACCTTGTGACACACCTCCCTGGCCTATGGTCTTAATCAACCGCTCATGCGATGAGCCAGTACTTTGCATATCGGCCATGTTGCATCCGACCCTACAGGGTAAACGTCGGTTGGAAGTTGAGTTGGCCGATTCATAGTCGGCAAGTCTTCGACTCAAGTCACATAGCAGGCTTCAAGATGGCATGCCAAAAATACAACCAAACCACGGGAATCCGAAGCGAGACGGCAGACATGGAGGAGTAAGCAGGAAATGGAGACATCACTTATGGGCTTCGAGGAGACAAGGACACAAGGTCAGCAATGTATATGTAACCAGTGTAGGTGCCCTTTCGGCTTCGCCGCCGGGCGTAATGAATTGTGTGTGTGTGTGTGTGTGTGTGTACAGCACCAATGGGGGATTATGAATCGAGGGGGTTGCCGTCCCAAGTTCTTCGTGAGCTGAGATAACGAAGGTATGCCTTCAATAGATGTGTTCTGTTATACTTCGTAGGAGACTTGCAGGCGTTGGTTTTGCCCTAACCAGGTTGGCGGGGGAAGGTTGGGAAGAGGATATTCCCGGACAGTAAAGTGCGCTGAACACACTGTTTGATGCCCTACGGCTGAGCCTGGCGACTCGCTCGAAGCATCAAGAGAGGGCTGCAAAGGCCATCAATCTCGGTTTCGATGTAGTCGACATCTAGGGCGTCGTGGAGATCCTCCAACGGCAGGTCTTCAGAATCGTCGATGAGGGCAGCGTCGGTAATCTCGCAGACAGTAAGCGGCCGGAGTGTGAATGCTGCCAAACGCAGGAGGGCAAAGGCACGGGCTTCTTCCAGCTCTCCATATTGCGTGTTTTGCTCCAGGCGAGATCAGAGATGGTTGAGTCCGGCCGGGCTGTGATTGATGGTCTGTTGCAGCTGTTTGGAGTTCATACCTTTTCTTAGAGTGGGCTCTTGCATCATAAGCCAGAGGAACCGGCCTTCACATCGAATGGCCATTGCTTTGGAGAGAGTTGACCGCACATCATCGCCTTTGTTAGGTAGCTTCCTGTCGACGATCTCCTGTGCAACAGCAGTCGTGTCTGGCCGTACGTCGTCAGGAGATATCTTGTACTCAGTGATGCTGTCGAGGGCGTTGTCTGTGACAGCAGATCGGATCTTTTGCTCGTCGCGGCTTACTAGAAGGATCCTAGTGTTTGTTCCAGAAATGGCATCTGCAACAAATCGAAAGAACGCCGTGAGCGAGGTGTTTCCTTTGTCCGAAGAGACACACTTATCCAGTCCATCAGCCACGCAGATACAGTCAGGAACAATGTGAAAGAGTCGCTTGAAGATCACCAGGGTAGTGGCACGCGTCAGAACGGGATCGGAGTCCGCTTCCCACCTTTGACGGACGTATTCGAACGCATCATCATGACGAGACACAATCTGAGAGATCCATGCTCGTATGATTGAAAAAGGGTTATCACGGGTCTCGAGATCAGAGAAGTAGTGGGCGACAGGCGTTTGGGGTGTGGAAGACAGGTGCTCGACGATGCGGGCGCAGAGGATCGTTTTCCCGCATCCCGGCGGCCCATTGATCCACAGCAGCTTCGCGTTTGTATCCGGCTCTGGGGAGAGCCATCGTGTGAACGCTGGTCGTGAGAAAATCCAGTCGCCGGTACCCACCAGTCTCCGTTGAAGGGAGTCGTGATAGCTGTCGTTCGGGAGGCGTTGACCAAGCCACGAGTGAATTTCTCGTCGTGTCTCAGCTTGGTAGCGTTAGTCCTGGCCTCGAAGATACAAGCGCGGCCTTACCTCTAACTACGTTTTCGATTCGTACCAGGATCTGCAGCACCTCGGCAGACAACCCGCTGCTTGAGAAAGTCCCTTGTCCCAGTTAGAGAAGAGCCTCAGTAATACTTGGAAACCTTACCTAACACATCCGTGTGAGTGTCTGTCAGCCTAAGGTCCGGGTTGCGTATCTGCCGCGCACCCTGTGCAGTTCGTGGCGGCACAAGGTTGTGCAATTCCTGTACTAGGTTCTCGAACAGACTGATCCTCTCTGCGTGTTCCTCCTTGCCCCAGGAAGCCCATGCCTGATCGCATATGAATTTGATGATGAAGCGCAAAAGGCCGCGCACAGCTGGATATGCCTCCGTTGTCCAGCGCGGGGTGATGATCGTCCAGCAGTCTCCCTTGATCGATCCCTACACCTCGTCCCCACTGCTCGAAACAGGCTCTGGCGGGATTGAAAATGGTATCTTGCACGTCTGCATCAGCCCGGGCTGAACGATACGATTGCACCTTGTAATGGCCTCTAGACAGGAACTGAAGAGACCAGCGAGCTTGACGACGCCAACAGCGAAACCAGCAGGCTCCATCGTTGAGTGCTGCTGTAACGAGTTGTCGGCGAAGGGTCGATTACCGTGTTACCCTCAGCGGCCTTTCTTCCTTTAATAGGCGGTCGGAAGCGCTGTTCGTAGGCAGCGGCGGGGCGCCTCACAAGGCGGTTCGAGGTGCATGCTGACAATATCACTTGCGAAGCGGGGCTAATTAGCCAGGGGTTTGTAGGGCAATGTCAAAAGACCCAAAGTGTACAGTGAAGTACTTCCGTGCACATCCACTGACATCCCAGTTCTAAGCTCATCGCCATCGGCAAAAGTGCGCGAGATTGACTGCATTGACTGCAACCCTCAAGAGGAAGCGGGCATAGTTATGTCTTGGATGACCATTCGTTGTTAACTTCTGGAGTAAGGTGGACTGTCACCACCGACGAATCTACTCACTGTCAACAATCGACATTATGGTTCCTAATGGGTGCTGCGCAGACTGATTGCTGCGATCGGCAATCACTGCCGGCCTCTGTGACAAAATTAAGCCAGGCATCGCCAAAGCTCGCCTGTTGTGGCAACAGGACGACTCGATATGCAGGTCAACCAAACGCAGGACAAGAGTAACACAACATCACATCACCAACACCAACCACCGATTGACCCCTCACGCACCCTCGTGCCACCGACAGCAGGACTCGCTTCAGCCGCCGAAGATAGGGACCTGAACACTTGGAGGAAGTGCTCCAAGAGGGCCTGCTACTAACCTTCACGGGAAATCGCAATCGTCGGAAGGGGTATTCAAAGATGACGCAGACGGAAGTGGATCGTAGACATGGGCTTATTTCGAGACCAGGGTCATAATTCAACAAGGGCAGCAATGTACAAGAGCCCTTTATGGCTTAGCCAGGGCGTAATAAACTCTGTGTGTGTGTGTACGGCTTGTGGGTCAGGCGGCGTTCTCTTTGCTCTCCTCGGTCGCGTCCCCCCTGGCACCACGTTTGGGGTATGAGCCGGGCCAATCATTGAAGCAGCTCGGCTGCTCCTTGGCGAAGGGCATTGCTCAGCGACCGAAGGCACGGCTGCTTCACCGCTTTCATGGCTTAGCGCCTGCACTACGACTCGAACGGGCAAACACGGAGTCTTTTTCGGCTCTGTGCCGCTGGAGTGCGATTCATCGAAGCGGTGCAAGTGGCCTTGCTTGCTTTGATAGTACCGAAACGCGCTCAACCCCCGTCCAAGACTTCGGGGTACGCCAAGCTTGCAAGCCTCTTCATGCCATATGCCAAAGCCAAGTCCCGGAAGTTAAGCGGACTGGCCGCGATTTCCTCATACCGCCATGCGCTGGTTAACACCAAGATTGCCTGCAGTGCTCACCCGTGCAGTGCCACACCATACTCGACCGGGTGACCCGTCGGCGAGCGGCTCCATCCGCAAGGATATCCCAGCCGGGGCTTTCTCCTGGAGTCCCGGACGATGATCACGACCTCTGAGTCAGAACGCGATGGGGTTTAGCTGACGCCGACTGTTGGAAATCAATTGATGTCTTCAGTTTTTCCTCTGGACCGCAAACTAGACCACAGAACCCACACTGTCAATAACTCAATGTCGCACCGCATACGGCTCCACATCGTCGCTTGCTATCCTTACCCTTTGAGATCCGCTCTGATATCTCCCAGCATGGCCATCACATTGGCAGAGCCCTTTTCGCAACCCCGGTGATGCATTCTGCCTTCCGCTTGGGGGAACTTCCGGCATCTTGTGCCGCTGTTTCATTACCAGCCATTGTGTGATCGACCATCATTCAATTTACAGCCATCTCCGCCAAGGCCAATAACGGAGCGAGACAGAGTCCTGGGAGTTCGGGTCAAGCAACAGAGCCGTGTCGAGGCCCAGCGGCGACAGCGGCCACGGCGACACGCGCGACCGCGCTAGGTCGTCGTACTCTAGGCTTCGTGTCAGGCGACTCCAACGAGTGGCCGAACAGGTGCTGTGGGGGCATTCAAAAGACGTTGACTCCGCACCAAGCACCCGCCGATAAATAGATCGCCTCGCCTAAACATGTAGACCTGCTGTTCGCAATTCCATCTGCTCTTTTTTGCAACCCTCGCACAACTCATCGCGCAATGGAGCAACCCAGTCGTAGAGAGTGCACCGTTGATCGCATTCTATCGAGCGTCTGTGGCATCTGTCATACCGCGTTCTCGGATCAATCCACGCAAGGTTACCGTCTTCTTTATAGCGTGGAATGGGGGAATACACATTATTTTGGTATCTCCGAACCAGGACGCGTCCGGTACATCAAACGACATATTGGCCCAACTGAAATAGTGTTCGATGTCCCAATCGACAGGGAGCAGCACTTTCCCGGAGTCATCAGAGGTTTCGGGATTCACTCGAAATGTTTCGATTTACTTCAACCGCGTATTACAGGGGAGGACCTTAACTTTGACGAACATATCCCGACTTTATGGCAGGCAATGTGGTCCTCGTGCCTCCAGCGTGGAGTTCTTAGGACGAAGACTGCCGCTACCAACGACTCGATCCGACCTGTCAAGCCTGAGAGCAAAGCCGATGAGCTTGCCCACATGGTCAACATACTCAGCACGTACAAACTTTTTGGCGTTCGGTACTACCACCCCGTAATATCGGAGCAGGAAGAGGCATGCGTTATTTCGCTTCGCCAGAGCAATCAACGAGAGGCGTTCGGAAGTATGCTCCAGTCTGCTTTGGAACACAGATGCGTGGCACTACCCGATCGCAATGTGAAAGAAGTCGTGGTATCGATGTTCTCAATTGAGGGTACGACAGAGTATGTTTCTGGCCTTCGCTTCGTGTTTGAACGATATCACGAGGAAGTCGCGATTGGATACATTGGAGGCGAAGGAACCAATTTGCTCTTTGAACCGGCGCAGCCGCTACATCAATTGACGGCAACTTTCCACGGTCGAGGGTTCGTCAACATCGTCGTAAATAACCTGGGTCCGGATGTCGGTCGAGGGTTCGTCGACACCGAGAACAATAAGCAGGGTCAAGAGATCGAAACGATATCGATGAATCTCCAGGGAAAGCGCTCTTTGATGGCTCTACTCGACGGATCAAGAATAATTGCCCTTGCTGTGTCGCCAGTTTCAGTGCTGAAGTAAGACACAGAACAGGGGTAGGGAAGCCTGCGAAAGTCTCATGATGTGGGAATAGTGGCATGATACGACCGTACGAGTAGGTCACATTACGGGTCGGCGTTAGAGGTCGGGCTTAACCCGGCGCTGGGCAAATCCTCGGTCACAATGTCCCCGTACGGGGACAGGACAGATTCTGCATTACACCTAGCCTAGCTTGAACTTAAACGAAGCTTCCGGAATAGAACTCTTTGTTACCCCTGCGTACAAGTATTAGATGAGTGATCCGGGGTGCAACACGGCATAGCACGCTGTGGCCCAACCTTGGCTGTTGGAAGGGCCAAGCGGTAAGAAAAAATGGCCAGAGCGCCATGCGCTGCCACAAGCGGCTCTGTGGGAAGACTTCGGGCTCGATCTTCCGTCTACAGCACTTCTGACCCGGTGTTGGATGAAACAAGACAAGCGCGCTTAGTCACTGAGAGAGGCGACATGGGAAGCGAGGTTGGATAACGTCAGGTAGCTTGACAGAGATTAGGTCTGCTTCACTGGACGTGAAAGGAACGGTGGCAACTCGACCACCTCCCTGGTCACACTGTACAGTTTACCTCACTCTTGGCGAGAATGGGTTCATTGGCACGCAGTGTGGCGGGCGGCCAAGGTTCTGGCAGCCATTGGCGTGACGCCTGGTAATTGTGAGTCGTGCTCCATCAGGTCTGCCGAGTATTGTCGGTGCGGGATCTGCCCTGCTGGCCCCGCTTCCGGGATATTTGACAGCGTTCATCGTCGCCGCAGTCGCTCATCACTATCCTTTGCAGCTTCATACTAAGAATACCACAGTATGCATGTCATGAGACAAGCGCCGTCCGTGGTTGGCTTCCCAGCACCAACCCCTCACGTCGACGCCAACAAAGAGGCTTATTGACCAAGTCGAGTTGGCTATCTTCTCACCCTCGAGCATCCGATAGCAGGTTAAGCATAAATTCTTCCATGTCAGACGACCGCTCCTCTTATTCAATCGCTACCCTTACAGCGGCCCGACCATCAATTTAGTCATCAGGCGGTGCGCAGCCATTCGTGTCTGTCTCGCCTTCCGAATCTGAAGCCGACCTGGACCGGTCCCGAGTTTACCAAAGGGCGGGAGGAAGCAATTTTAGCTTTTCATCTAAGGAATATTTCGCAACATCAAAAGCTGGTTCTGTCTTTTCTGGTATCAGTTTATTTGACATCTCTGTCCTTTCGACCCTTGCTGTTCCTGTCTATCCGGGTGAGATCTCGAATGCTCACCATTATGTCTTCTCGGGAGTCAAGACTTCGAATGCAATAACTTAGCAATACTACGCTTCTACTGTAGCGCCGCCTACAACAGCCACGTTCTGCTGGATCTTGGAAAGCTCAGCAGATAGCTCCGGAGCACCACCGTACAAGGGTGGGCTCCTGTCGATGTTATCCCGGCTTTCTTCGTCCCCGAGTACGTCAAGAACCTAGCCGCTTGCGAGCTTCTGTAGCAGACCGGCTGGTCAATGATAAAGACAAAGGCAGGGTCATCACGCGTGACAAGTAGACGACTTGAATACATAACTTTGCGATCTCAATCGACAGAATCCTATAGTGTGTTATACTTACGCCGCTATGGAAAATACAAGGCAAGCTTATCTCCTTTCGTACTCTCCCGAGCTCGGACCGACGGCATTACAGGCGGACATCATAGCACTTAGGCTTTTGACGCACCCGGTTCGTATGAACAATTGGCTAACTACCCGCTGCTGTCCGACTAGATGATTGAATTAACGCCGCGCTACCTTTGCTACTAATCTACTGGCTCTTTCTGGCCCATAGTCTTACCTCTTCTCTATAGATGGAAGTTGCTGGCACTGTTGGTATCATCTGGGCAACCAGCCGGGAAGAAGGTCACTACCGTTAGATGGTGTCAACCCTTGATGGAACCCTCGTCGCTCAAAATTACTGCCTTCAGCTACTCTAGGTCTCCCCACGCGCAATGCTTCGTTTTACTAGGAGTTCGGAGGGTATACATATACAGGCCCAAACCGCGCCGCCTCTCTGCCTTCCTAAGATATGCGTTATTTGCCATGCCGTTCACCGACTTGGCCGTATCAATGATGAAACTAAGGCCGAAAAGGACGCTGAAGTTGAACTCATCATCGTCAAGGGTGTACCTGAGCTAGGCGTCCTGAGGTAGGGTGTATTGATTTTTGGCGGGCTTTGCGTCGGGAATGGCTTCGTGGCTTTGATTGGACTCCTCAATACCATTTGGGAGGTTGCGCTAGAACAAGGCTATATGTTGGTACACCAGGGAGCTGAGACAGCCGTCGGCGGCTCTAGTGGTGTAGATAGTGAAGGTAACAGCCCTCAATCGCGGGAGTGGCCGGGCCTGGCCAAAACCGGTGCCCAGCTGGAGCTGTCAGACCACCCAGGAGCAAAAGTAAAACAGAGGAAGGGAAAGCAGTAGTTGAGATATATTGTGTTGCGTAGTTATGCTTTTAGGAAGGTGATAGGTGGTCAGGGAAATGGTGACAACTTGTATGCGTATCTTGTGCGATTGATTCTCTACCTACGGCTTCCAGAACCGTACACATGCAACTTTCTTTTTTAAGAATGACTCCAGCACCTCAAAAAGATCCTCCTCTTCCTAAAAAAGGGAGAAATATCGTCAAATGTAGTTGTAGGAGAGCTCGCGGTGTTAAGGGTTAAGTAACAGCCCTTACAGATCATCCGCGGTTCGGACCCACTCAGCCAGGACGCGCCTCTGCGAAACTGAAGAAAGCTAGAAAAGTAACGCTGGACCTTGGCGGGGACGGGCTCCTATTTTTGTTATGTTCATGGAAGTAAAATTTCTCTCCAAAAGGCACCCCAGCGATAGACTAACAGACTATTTACCGGGCAGGACCAGTAGACGATGGAACCAATTCAGGGCCAGATGAAGAGAAGGCATAACCATATCGATAACATCCAGCGTTTTCGGTTATGCAAAATGTCAAGGCAGGATATTTCAAAACGTTAATTCAAGTCTGCTTAATGGTATGTGAAGCTGGGTGGCAAGAAATCGAGCGAGGACTGGCCTTTCCCTCGGGGCTGCAAATGACGGGCCGCAGCAGAACGCAATTGCCACTTGATAAGGGCAACCAGAGATGTGGCACGAAAAACTAAGTGGGCTACTAAAGACGAACTCTCAGCCGCGATCTCTTTTGCGAAGCTCCTAGTGGTAAATGTTTCCATGCTGAACTTCCCAAGAATACTGAGGTGTTCCTTCCTCAGACTGAGTTGTTCGGTATTTTTACTGATATAGTCGTGGTCAATCTTAAACATTGAAACGAGACTTGGGTTTTGGTTGGTAAAACTGGCTGGTAGTGTTGCTTAAACGCTACCCTAAAATATTGTCCCGCTAACTATTTGAATGTCCTTTTCACCACTTCCACTGACGCAAACAATTACATTGTTACTATGTCCCATTGAACTCGCCGCTTCAACAGCACCATGGATGGCATGTGCGGACTCCAGCGATGGAAGGATACCTTCAAGTTGACATGTTAGCCGGAAGGCACTCAAAGCTTCCTCATCTGTTACTGTAAGAACTTCAAGGCGCCCGGAATCCTTCCAAAAACTCAGTTCAGGACCGACGGCAGGGTGATCCAGACCAGCAGCAATTGAATGGCTGTGTCTGACTTGGCCATGATCGTCCTGCAACACATATGTCATAGCGCCCTGGAAGACACCCCCTCTCCCTCTTGATAACGCAGCACTGTGTAAGGAGGTGTGAACACCACATCCTCCAGCTTCAACGCCTACCAGCCTGACTCTAGTATCCTCCAGGAACGGAGGGAAAAGTCCAACGGCATCTACACCAGTGCCGACACAGGTGACAACCGCGTCGGGTAGCCGCCCTATCTTCTCTAAGGCTTGCCTTTTTGTTTCCGCACCAATAAGCGACTGAAATGTTCGGACGATAAGAGGAATTGGATAAGGTCCCACTGGTGTACTGGCTAAATAGAATGATGTATCATCCACGACACAAGCACGCATGGCCTCGTTCATCGCGTCCCGGAGAGTCTGGCTTCCTGTCTTGCTAATAACAAGCTCAGCCCCCAATGTCATCATCTTCCTCACATTTGTCGATTGTCGTGATACGTCTTTCTGAAAATATTGATCAATAGAGCGTCAAGTCAAGGATTGTTTTGAGAATGCTCACTGCTCCAACATGGACAATGCATTCCAGGCCGAACTTCGCACATAAAGCGGCTGCGGCAACGCCATTTTCACCTGATCCCGTCTCTGTCACAATTTTTCTCTTCCCCATCCGCCTGGCGAGGAGGATTTGGCCCAAGGCGTTGACAATTTTGGACGATCCAGTATGGTTCAGGTCCTCTCGTGCAAACCATATTTTTGCGCCGTTGGCGTATGCCGTTAATCGCCCAGCCAGATGAAGACGGCCCGGCCGGCTAATGTAGTCGTAATGATTTCGGTACTCTTCCCAAAAGTTCGGGTTGCTGGCTTCTCTGATGAAAGCGGTCTCGAGCTCTGACAGAAATGCCATAAAGCTTTCTGGTACGTATTGCCCCCCATAAACTCCATAACGCTTGGATAGTGCCGACATATCTGCGGTAGTTGTTGTTGGCGATTGCCGTCGTTGCCCTCAACGACACCACAGAGTACCAACAGGCCGCTAGTGTGCAGCAAAGGACTCGTATTTTTGCGCGCGTAGCCCCTCGGGAGCAACAGCACGTTGCAGTTCAGAAGGTGAACAAATTTTTTTATCCGTTTGTGTAAACTAGCCGGATTGAATGTGTCGCATGACGCTGTGTTGCACTGTAACTTCCGCAGCAGACTTGAAATACTTTCCAGTAGTTGTCACGTCAACTGTCAGTATGAGCATCATCACAATTCCTTGAACCCAATCGAGGGATAGGCCGTAGCTCGTACGAAGAAAGCAGTACAGTATCAAATCCTACACAGCCCACTCCGCATGTATTAGAGATAAAAGTAATCAAGCTGTCAAAGGCGTCTCTTTGGCATTATGGCTCAACGATCTCGGCCAGAAATTGCGAAGAATGTCTTGAATTGACGCTCATTGCCAGTGGATGAGGTGGCTACCGAATATGATGCGCATCAATTCATACGGGGTAGACCCGTGTGTCCGGGCATAGCCACATTCGGCAGTTTGATCAAGCTTCATTCTGTAGATTCAAATTCTAGAGAGCAGCTTTAGGGCTCTGAATGGATCATGGCGACCCGTAGGGTCAGATGGAGGCACGGTACTGTACAATGGTACATACATAGCGGGATGAAGAGGAAAGAAAAGTGCGTTACAGTTGAATTTGGGATCGGTTTCCGGGCTTTTGCTTTGAGTGGTTCAGGTCTACGGATGTTTGTGGATCCTCGCGACGACAAGCCACAAGACGACACAGGTGGAAAATGAGCAAACAGCTGAAGGGGCGGGCCCATAACAAAAGCCACGATTGGCGCTTTGAGAAGGTGTTTGTCCGACCCAGCAACTTAGTGCAAAGAGCAAGTTCCTGCTTTCACAGCATCGGTCATCAGCATGCACCCAAGGTGCCACATCTGTCTCTCCACGCACTCCATTAGCATGCGGCTCTAATTTTGTCTCTGAGGCTGATTTCGGTATCGACAGTACAGTTTGCCAGTGGCGCGTCGCCACACAGGAAGTGGTCAACTTTGCTATGACTCGTGGTGTTTCCTGGCACGACGCTAAACCAAAGAGTCCAAAGCGACTCCATGCTGATGATTAGTGCCCGATGCACATTTCAAATGACACAATCGTCTTTCTTGGAGTCAGGCTATTCATACAGTAACCAATGGGAGTAGAACCCTCATAAATGAACGACAGGCCACGCACATACACAAAAGTTTTAGAATGATCTTTTATACACATCATTACATTGTCGTGAACCGAGACGTTTCCTGTCTTCGATCCGCTCTCTAGTATCACATGTTACCCGTGATGCACCAAGTTACAGTACCACAAAGTCTAAACAATGTCATCTCTCCAAGCTTTATCGGCAATCTCCTCATTAAGCCTTCCGTTTCAGCAACACGGGTTTTTGCCTCCTGACCTACCGTGCAAACAACTTTCCGACCCGATATATCAACCTTGGGAGCAGTTAATTTCTCAATTACCACACTTGAATAAGTCATCAGAGATTCAGACTAGAGTCAATGAACTTCCAACTCTCGGTACGAAGGGGTTACACGGCAAGGCAGAATGGAGACGCGCCTATGTCATCTTGTGTTTCTTAGCCCATGGCTACATATGGGCTTCGAATCCGCCCGCGGAGGTTCGTTCTTCGTCGCTGCGAAGACTCAAAAGCTGATTTTTAGTTTAGGTCTTGCCTCCAACCATCACTCTCCCACTACTCGAAATTTCCGACTTTCTGGAAGTACCTCCAGTTGCCACTTATGCTGCTTTGACCTTGTGGAACTGCAGAAGTAGCAAAGCCGACAAGGTCCAGCTCGAAGGTCTCACAGTAGAGCATACTTTTACCGGCACAGACGATGAGGCTTGGTTTTATCTGGTTTCGGTGGCCATGGAAGCACAAGGGGGCCGCATCATCTCTGTTGCTACTTCAGCTCTTTCGCACATGCTGCAGAGGGACTACACAGCTGCAATGGCACTTTTGCACAGTCTCGCGGCTGAAATTGACAATCTTGGCAATATCTTGGGAAGATTACACGAAAATTGTAATCCTGATGTGTTTTTCCACAAAATCCGACCTTTCCTACAGGGCGGCCAAGAATCAGCAGGGCTCTCCAATGGGATCTTCTACGACGAGGGGTCTGGAAAAGGAAGCTGGAGGCAGCTCAAGGGTGGGAGCAACGGGCAAAGCTCCCTTTTTCACTTTCTTGATATCGTCCTGGGGGTGCAGCATGTCCCAATCCAAACCAAAGCCTCCAAAGACTTTCGCGATGAAGCTTCCAAATGTTTCTTCCGAGAAATGAGAGAGTACATGCCTGGGTCTCATCGTCGATTTCTTAGCCTTTTCTCCGACCTCCCCAATCTCCGCGACCTCGTTGCCTTGTCCAAAGGGAACGAGCACCACCAGGAACTTTGGGGAGCATACAGGCAAGCTACAAGAAGCTTGACTGGGCTGAGAACCAAGCACTTGAGCGTTGTTGCTCGTTACATTATCCTGCCATCGAGACCGACTTCGCAACAGCCCAACAACCAGGAGGAACTCCACGGTACGGGAGCTACGTTGCTGATTCCGTTTTTGAAACAGGCTAGGGATGAGACAAATCAGGCAGGAGAGAGCCAACCATGAAAGTTGGTGTTGCCTCGGAACGCGGGCTTTCAGTAGGACAGACAGTTTCAGCAATCTTTTACAACTAAAATGAAGTTCCCAACCCGTATATCGAGATCAGTAGTTACCGGTATGATCTACTACAGAGGCGGTGGCCAGCAGCAAGGGATTCCGCTCTGCTCCACACTCCTAGCACTACTTTACGTTCAAAGAATGTCGGGACTTGGAGTCTCCAAAAGAGGCACTCGATGCAGCACTCGAGTAAATGAGTGCAGTCGACATGACACGTGAGGTGAAAACGATGAAGATCCTTGTCGGCCAACTTCGTCGGATGAGCGTTTGCTCCACTTGCCTGGCGGAGGGCAATTTTAGTCTGCCAGGATATCCTGGCCAGAGCGAATTTCCAGATAAATGTTGGCTGAGTTAGAAACATCACAATATGCAGCCGGCGCCGAGCATCAAAATTGGTCGATGGCTTCCACCTTTCGTTCTAGACCACGCACTACGTAAGTAATAGACCGCAGAATCCATAACGACATCGGCCCAGTCAGCCAAGGCTGCAACTCATGCGGTCCCACACCATCACTTTGCTGCGCTTCAAAATCCACTCCGTCATGTCCCAGCATCCCCATCACGCCGACCGAGCCCTTTTTGCGACCCCGGTGATGTCTCATGCCCCTCCGCTTCCGAGTGGAGTGGCTTCGGCACTTTTTGGCGCTGTGCCCTCCACCTACGGACAGCTTGACGGAGCCATCCATGTCCCGGAGGGTCAGAGCGTCCCGAAAGTCAACCAGTTTGTAAGCCAACTGGGTCGGAGGAAAGGATTACTTTCGCATAGGAGAGACTACGACGCAGATCAGCTACTGGATTTGTACTTCGGCCGGCAGCCCATCAACCGTCGACGTTGCAGTCGGTCTACCCAGCCCGCCGCCACCCCCCCCTGTCACTGGTGGAGAGAGGGTAGGCCGATTGGAGACGAAATCACCTTCGAGATGAGCGATATCAAAAAGCCAGGAGCTGCCGACTGGTGCGGATGACGGGCTTGATGCAGAGCACACAGGTGACGCAGGGGAAGACACAAGGGAAGACGCCGATACGGATCCGCAACCGGCCTCGGGAGAAGATCAGCACGAGTCGAACCATCTCGAAAGAAACGCAACCACAGGAGGCTTGCGCGAAAGCCTCGCAAATTCTGTATACAGTCTGATCGACGACACCAACAACTTCGACGACGCCGAAGCTGCCAGTTCCCCAGAGACGAATATTATGACCCTTGCAGCATGCAACGCGACAAATAAGGAAAGGTCTGGACGAATCAGCGGGCTGCGGAGCTGACAGGGGTCTTTCTGTCAGGAAAGGATAGGCGACGAGGAGATCGAGTGTCAAACAAGCACAGACAGTGACTTTGGCTGGCCTGAGCTCAAGCCGCCCAGTTCAACAGACAACGGGCCGGCCGTGTCTGATTGGCTCGCAATGGATGCGGAGGAGGCCCCGAGTAGCGAAGCGTTATGCAAAAATGAAGAGCGAGAGCGATCGACGTTCAAGCGCATGCAGATAGAATGCACGCGCCAACGTCGGTTTTTCGAACGTGTGCGTGTCGAAACAGCTTTGGCTCGCGAGGCAGGTTTGTACAGTCGAGATCGCAGCACTAGGACCGCCTCGGGACGATTGGGACGACGACCGTAGGCGAAAACCGCAGCCTGACGCAGGTATGCAAGGCACCTTGGGGTTGATGGCTAGCCCGACAGTAGTCAAGTCCGGGTTTCGCGATCCGATGCGGCAACAGGTCCGCTTTTTCCAGACTCTCGCTCTGCAGTTCCGTCGTCAAACCCAAGCCGGGGCCGGGGCCGCGGGCGGCGGCGGCGATGGCGGCAAGAATACCTGTACGGAGTACGTGTCATGTGGATGACTAAGAGAGATCCCGAAAATGCTCTGTCTGACTGACCGAGCACGGTCAATATGGCACCGCTAACCTCGTCGAGAGCGATGGCACGGGGAGTAAGTAAGAAGATCGAAAGATCAGTAAAAAAAAATATATACAGGAATCGAAAGGGCACAACAAGCAATATCAAAAGCAGGCCAAGGGGCGAAGAAGCAGCAGTTCGAAAGGGCAGATCTGGGGAAGGGCATGGCGATGTGAAGAGTGCACAGCCACAGACTCACAGCCACAAATCGCGGGGTAATTGCAGCACAGCCAACCCCGCTCCTAGACAAACTCGGGCCAAAGAGTCACAAAGGCCGCCCAATACTAGGCTTATCACAACGCATTCGTAAGACGAACGGTGCCTCGCTACAGTAACACCAACTCGTGGCCCATTGAGATTCGATTTTGAACTTTGAACAACATCGCGTTCCCTAACGCTGATGCGCTCATTCTACCTCTATTTGCTGCCAGAATGGCTGGCAAGCGGCCGCCAGTAACTTTGCCTCAAGAACCAGCCCAGGCGTAACACCCAAGAACAGCCCACATGATGCTCAAGCTATGTGTTTCGGTTGACATAAGTTTCTCTGGACGGTCTCTTCGTCGCGGTGTCGTCTCTTCAGCTCCACACAGAATTAAAAACAGGGCTTCTAAGAGAACAGAAAACGGCTTCACATCGCAGTTGATCCGGGGACATCTATTCGAAGTCAGACGTGGGGTTCGACCGTAGCCAGATGTTGCGCTGGCTGGTTAAGGCAACGCCGGAACTGGCTTACACATGATCGCTTCCTAGGTTAACGACTAATTACCGGCACGGCTAGCTGTTCTGAGTATCGAGATGAGCGCTCCATTACTAGCGGAGACCCTGAGATCGAGCATCTGACCGTGGCACCACACAATGATGAGTATGAAGCAAGTTTAGGCCCGAAAGTGTAAAAGATATTCTTGCCGTTTAAGCACACAGGATAGATAAAAGCGTCTTCGTTGGCTACTACTATACAGTATATATGTAAACATCTCCTCGTCTGGATCGTACGTCGCTCTCACCTTGATAATCATTATCTTCAGCGAAAATGACAACTTTTCGGAACCCTGTCTTCACCGCGTTGGTTGTCAACACTCTCTTGATGGTTCACACTGTGCTTGGTCAACTAGACTGTGACTTGTTACATCCGAGTGGTCTTCAATGGGACGTGTTTTACGGTCGGGACTACAATGTTGTATCTGAATTCTGTAACCAGCAAGAACGGGACGAAGCAAATGCTTTGAGTTGGAAGGTGGATATCAACGGCAACAGACAGCAGCCAGCAATGGAGGAACGCAGCCCGCCGGTCACTCCGAATACCTACAAAGACTACGAAGTGGACCTCAAATGGACGCCACACAAGGGTTTTGTCTCTGGTTCATGTTCCAAGAGCTGCTCGAGGACGTACCAGGAAATAGCTCAGAGTCACTGTAAGCCCACGGAAGATATGATCTTTTCCCCTCATGTTATGATTGACATTTATCAAAAGGTGGTCATGCGGGCGGTGAGAGCAACGCGATGGCTAAAAACGGGTCTTGGGACATTGGTTGTGGGCAGTATTCGTGGTTCGTTACCCAACCGGACCATTCCTCACCGACTATCTCGTATGAGCCAAGTCGCCCTATTCGTACCGAAGATTCGTCCTCCAGAATTACAACGGAGACGGTAATGTGGTACAGTAGCTTGTCGCCCTGATCCTCAAGATAGCACACAGCCAAGTCGGTTGTGGCTGCCAGATTCTTTTTGACCAGGCAGGCTCGTCCAACGTTGGGAATATCGAAAACCCAGGAGGAGAATTGCAATGGTGCACACCCAGGCCGACACTGGGACGTACAGGGGCGTCCGTTCCCATCGCATAGAGACCCACATGTGTATAGCCTTAGGTAGCGCTCATTGACAAACAGTCCGTGATCATGGCCCATAACGGTGCGCCACCACTCTCACAAACACTCTCAGTATGCTTATTTGTTGCACTCTCCCCCTTCTTTCCCTAGTTACTGCGTTATGGCAAGCAAGCCTACGCTTAGAGGGAATCTGGTGTCGAAATCACGGGTGTCGATATGCCGATTTGTGAGCCCTTGCGTATAGACAGGTTCGAGATTGTTTTCGAAGTTTTACTTGAGGGTTCAAGATCTGCGGATGTTTGTGGATCCTCTTGCTGATAAACGGAGATCCTCGCATGGCGTCAGTGTTGCTACGACACGGTGCACAGCTGGAAGTGGCAGTTTCGCGGAGAGTCGTAGCCACGACACTACGCCTGGCCGAGGCCACCAATTATCGGGGGTTGGTCACTGTGCTGACAAGAGAGCCTAAGCTTCTAACCGTACTCCAAGCTTTGTATGCTCACTGCTTCCACGCGCCGCTCAAAAGCAGTGATTCTACTGCTTCCTTGTTTCTTCGAGAGTTGCCACGGGCATTCGTTCGTCTTGTAACGGAGATGCTCAAGCAAACCATCAGTTTGACAAGGATTGAGGTCTTCAAAATGATAAAGCTGCATGCAAGAGGAAACCCACACAGCGGGCTGATTATCTCCAGTCTGTTCTCCTAATTAAGGAATACGGAATGGCTGCGAAAGATGAGACGAGGGAACGACCAGGGACACGATTTTGAATATGGTGATTCCTACTGTCATAGAGCGAGTCATCTGTATCGAAGCCATGGTAACAGAGCCCGGGGGGTTGTAGAATGACTCAGTGCCGATAATGTGTCCCAAACGTGTTGCGTGGCTCACGGTGTTGGTATAGATGAGTGCCAAGTTGGTAATGCAGTCATCCCGTTATCATCCAGAACCGGCTTTCACTGGGGTCATTCTAGCAGTGTCTCAGCATGAGCGCCGAGCTGAGGGGAGGCCGCCTTCATGACAACCCGGCACGGCTAGTTGTCCACGCAGTACCATGTTGCCGTAAGCGACCATGCTTGCATCTATTAGCCTATGAAAGACCTTGTATCAGGGCAGAGCCTTGGAGTGGCGTTTGATACGATGTTCAGCAGCGCGCTCATCTGCTTGCTCATCGTGCATCAACGGCGACAGGGCCTGGAGCATGCGTCCGATCGCGTCTCAGGACTAACGGGGTACAAACCAAGACGGTTTGGTCCCTAATACGCGTAATCACTGAGCTAAGCGGTAGGGATGGAACGGCATAGATGATGTGCAAAGCGGCGGTGAATCTCCAGATCTATAAGAAAGCCAAAACCCGCCACACAACTTCATGCGTTTCTCTTCTTTCTCTATCATTCACAGCATTAACCCGAATTCGAAGATGACTGTCATTGACCTTACCAACGAAAGCGAGGACGAGGTCGGGGTCGAGATCGAGGTCGAGGGCGAGGAGCTTTCGTACTTTTGCTCTTGGTGTTATGCAACCCTCCAAGAGAATATCTTGCTTTCTGGTTGTTCATGCGTTTGTTCCCCACGCCCGGAATCAAGGCTTGACTAAACACATGCTCAGGTCATTTGTCCGACATGCTGCAACAACTACCGAGAATACAACGGGACCGTCGAAGTGTACTGTTCTAAACAAAACCACTCGCGCCATGGAGGTCAGCAGGTCCGAAAGATCTACGAGTTGGCCTGCACCATTTGCCAAGAAGATAGCCTACACAAGCCTCTACAAGCCATTTCGTGCGGTAAGTCTAATCCCGTTACTCGACACCAAGGTTCTGCAGGCTTACTTGGTTCCAAGGTCACGTATTTCACACCGAATGTCTTCAACCCCTTGGGCCAGAACTCGCAAAGATGTGTCCTTACAGATGTGGTAAAGGAAAAAGTTGCCTTGTGGCTCCTACCAGTCGGTTGGAGAATCATGACGGCAGTATAAAAAGAAGAAAGTTCTTAACAAGCGAGTATCATAATCGGAGACTGATGAAGAAACGAAGAGAGGAACGGAGTAGGCATATCCAGAAGATATTGGATGACGAAGAGGAGGAATTGAAGGAGTGGAAAGCTCGGACCATGGCAACATTACGCGATCTAGAGCGGCGACTTGCTATTGCACAGGAATCTTTCTGCAAAGGCACGCTTGAAAACAGGACGTTTGCCACAAGTCTCCTATGACGATACGTGTATCCTAATTCATATATTGATAGTTGCTTCCAACCTTGATTTCTTTTCTGCAAGTAGCTGCGTAGAGTATTCTTGTTCTCTGACATAGTCTTAATAAAGGAATATCTACTGCTTATGTGCTGCATGTCTTCACCCGCTCCTGCTTGTACCGCTATAGCCCTAGTATCGGCGTTTAAGGAATTGGCCTTCGTCCGGCTTAACGCTTCCTTCTCTGCAGGTGCGCCAATACGGAGAGGAATTCCAATTCTGAAAGCGTCCTGCTGAGAGGTATGAAAAGCCGCATATAGGCTAAAGTCGTGAAAACTGCATTGCTTGATCTTGCGATGGAAGATCTTCGTAGTTTTCCTCGCCACCGACACGGCAGTTGATAAGTTGCAAGCCACTGGCCGCCACGCCACCGACACTGTCTCGGGGAGAATACTTTGTTCACATTGTCTATGAGCAAAATGCTGTGAGGAACCAGACCAAAGCAGGGCTTGCAGAAGGAGTAGTAAGCAAGTGGAAAGAGCAGGTGCTATAAGTTTCTGATGAGTTCACAGGGCGCGGCGCTCTGATGCTTCAGAATGGCCGCCCACCAACGACGACAAACTTCGCGTTTTCGGTCTCCTATATCCACTGCGGTTAGGCATCAAAATGCACTGGCGGAAAATTCCAACGAGAAGGTCTTATCTGCTTCTTAGTGGGGTCTGTAGTACTGCATAATACAATTCTGGCCAATGCTGCATGCTGTCCTTTATCAGGTGGTTCGATAGGTAGTTGAGGTCCCTGATTGAAAAATTGACAGAGTCAAACCTCAGACTCTGTCTACAATCGCTACCCCAGGCAACCCAACGGGCTGGCCTTTACTGTCATCCACACAGCTACAGCTGCCGTTACCATGAAAAGTGATCCGGATACTAGGCCGAGAAGAGCAGCATACTGCCAGGCATGTCCAGCTGTAAACCAAAAAACTAGGCCAATAACCAGCTCGAATAACATAAAGTCGAGAAAGAAGATCGGCACCCATGCCATTGCTCGACGCATACGGGTGGGCTTGTGGCTGCTCTGGAACTCGAACGAAAGCATGATCGTTATCATTGCTGTAAAGACTGCCGTGATGACTGAGCTGACGAGGAGGCAGTTTGAGATGTTGTTTAAAACTGATGCGGTTGTTGCCGATCTATCAAGCAACATAATCATGGAAGCACTGCCAGAAACGGCAGATGCGAGGATGACGGTTGGGTACAGACTCTTCAGACGGTCACTCTCTGCAATCTCTGCGTCGAATTAGCAATCCGACGGACCGGAAACATTCATAGTGGTGCACTTGCCATGGGATGAGACGTGGTTCTTGGTCTCTATTGGGGAAGTCATTACTGGGAAGGTTGCCGGTTTAGTTTGAAATTTAGAATGTGCACCCTAAGATAAAGAGCATCTGAGGAAAGATGATGAACCTCATGACTACACGTATGCGCCGATTGCGCAACCTTATTTAACTACTGCTTTGTACTGTTGATAATCCACCATCATGGTGCTCGTCCATTTCTTGCTCTTTGGCCGCTTCAAGATATGTACGACAATATCTGTGGCCTGTAGATGGGGCCGCTTTTAAGTACAGCCAAATGTAGCTGCTCTTTCTCAAGATTTGGATATGTGGGTCAAAAATGGATGTTCCAAGCCAGGGGCAAGCAGGGAGCAGACCTCCAGAGAAACATCAGAGAACAGACTAGAGGAACCCAACTTGCGCCTACACGAGGTGGGAGCGCCTGCCTCACATCGACAACTAAAGCACGGAAATCCGTAACGAGAAGGCAGACAAGGCGAAGTAAGCAGGAGAAGGAGACATCACTTGTAATCAGCTTAAATTGCCCTTCCGACATCGTCGCTGGGCGTAATCAAAAATTTCTGTGTGTCTGTGTGTGTGTGTATGTGTGCGGTCCGGGAACGAATCACCCGGCACATGCGGCGTGTGCCCAGCTCGCTTCCTGTCCGATGTTTTCCCAGATGGGTTTACATCAATCCACATAAATTGAATGTACTCTCAATACAAACGGCCGGCAGGCGTGCGCCTGGTTCGGCCACGAAGGATTTCCCAATAATGCGCGATGAATGTTAACCAGGCGAATCGCCACTGCAGATGCTGTAGCTTGAACACAGCCAAAGAGCCGATCGTATCTTCGCCGAGACAACGAACTGGGTTATGGAATGCCATGCAAGACTCGGAGACGAGGAAGGCTCACCGCTCACTGCCAATGTTGCCGGCCTAGAGCTCGGGATACCGATGCCTTAAAAGTTTACAAGTTGCACTCGCCAGGAGTAACACTCACGCTCCGATTGGCGGCCACGAAGTAGCCGGTGACTTCGCGTTATATCTCAAAAACTTGCCCAAATGGCCACTTCTGCCGTGAAGTCAGGTTCCGCGGAGCCTGTCTGCCAATCGCCTCCTAATGAGCACTCGAGAGATTAAGGTTGTAATCATGCATCAGTGGTTCGCGCTGGCTTGGCACTGGCCAACGCATGGGAGCAATGAGTTTCGCACGTGGTGTCGGAAAACGCTCAGTATACAGAACACCTAGCGGCGCTCTCACAGCCAACAGGATGGGTTAAACAACATCACGTCCATCGACCACGCCCTCCAGGCCGTCACTTCAGCTGACCATGGTCCACCACCCTGGCCTCACCGTGGCATGAACGGCGAAGATGTGTGGCGATGATCCATAATTAGCGGCGCCCCCAGGTCGCCGCAGCGGTATCAACTTCCCATGTGTTGAATGTCCGGTCCTTTGTCAACGGACTCGGGCGAAGTTATGAGCCCCGTCCTGGCCCTCGGGAGAGCCTCCGTGGCGGCCATGTTCGCTGGCCGCGGCACGCGGCACGCATGGGCATGCTGTCGCGGGTGTCTCAAGCGCTGACCCCCAAGGTAATTACGAAGTCCGCATTTGACGCGGCGGTAATTAACACTGGCGACCATGTCTGGTAAGCCACGGTCGCAGGTGTACGTACTTGCTGGAAGATTTGAAACATTCTCTGTCGCTTGCCGCTGTCACCCTCGTCGCCCCTTGTAGTCGTTGCTCAATTAAGTCAGTTGAGAATGTCAACATCCTCTCGCTCTGACACCAAGTCAACGTTGGACCAGTGAAGGCGGTTGGTTGCTGTATATATGGACTGCTCCTCTTTGCTTGGTGGCTACTTGTTTTCCTACCAACTCATAGTCGCGGTGGGTTTCTGCCACCACAAGCCGGCCTCGCATTTCGGTTTCCTCGACTCTGAACCGTTGCTCGGACTTCCCTGACTGCTTTGACACCTAGCCGGATTTGGCGGACATGCCCGATCTCAAACTCTCCCTGCCGTCTTGCAAGTCGAATCTGCTTGGACACTTGCCAAAAGAAGCGGTGAATCTTTTTTGTGTTCTTTGCAATCCGAAAAACGGGCGCAACAGCAGCAGTTGGCGTCTTCTGGGTTTTCGTCTCTCGGCCAGGGGCTTCCTCGTTGCTTTCCGCTGTATTTTCCATCACCGCGTCGCCTCTCGTCTTCTCCACCTCCCCACTTTCCCAATCAGGCATGGTGGTGTTTGGCTGTTCTTCCTGCCGGCTGTCGTCGACTGGTCCAGAGGGATCAAAGCGACTGGTCGTCTCGGCTTCCATCTCAAACAGATCATGCATGCCAACCTCAAGGAACCCGATGAAGGAGTCCTCCTTGCCCGCGTTAGTCTGAGCCGCCGTGTCGGTGTCGACCACGGCGATGTCCTCCGTCATGTCGTCGCGGTTTTCGCTGAACGGCGCTGTTTCTGTGGGTATCTCATGTTGTGCTGGGTTCGTGTGATCTTCTTCCAAACGGGCGTCGCCTTGTTGGGTGTCCGACGCGATGCCGCAAATATCAGCGACACCATTGTCATTGGCCTCGATCTCATGAGGAGCATCCGAGTCTTCAGTCACGACTTCATTCGCTTCTGCGGCTTCGGCTGCGCTGGCAACGCTCTCTTCTGTTGCACTGTCTGTAAGCTGCCCCACTTTGTTGTCGCCTGCCTCCACCGTAGTTTGACTGGGCTTGGGGGTGGTCTCGCCCCGTCGACGGCGTGTGACCCGACGTTGGCCTCCAATTCCTTGCATGCCGTTGGCGAGTTCCGCTAGCTGGTCCAGACTTACGTCAGTTCAAACCGTCCGAACCCCAAAAGACTTCTCTGTTGCCAAGACTTACAAACCGGTTCACGTCAGGAATACTTTGGCCTTGCGGGACGTAGACAGCCCCGTCTAATTTTCCATAGGTTGGATTGAAATGGACGACGGCCGAAAAAACCTGGGCCCCCAGGCCCAGCTGCACGGCTTTGCGTTTCGCGCTTCCCCCGCATTTTCGGACCTTCTCTTTCGCCTTTTTGTCGTATGTGAAGACGATCTCGTCCGACGCCACAGGGGCCATGGCTTCGCGACTTTGAGAATTTCTGACAGAATCTAGCTACTGTACATACGAATGTGATCTAATCCATCACAGTGTCGGCCGAGACTACATGCCGTGATGTGACTACATCGCCCTCAAATATGACTTCTCTCGGGCGAAAGCCATTACGAGCCCTGTGGTACGGCGTGATGCGAGCCGGTTTGAGCTCTCATCACCGGTTTGTTTCCCTTGCAGCTCGTACGTCGCAGCGCTTCGTTGATGTTGAGCCGATTTTTGCTCTGCCAACCGCAAGCCAAACGGCTGAAAGCGGCTTCTCACTCGGTTTCCGATTCCTGCCTTCTGGAAATCACTTCACCGCAGCCGTTTGTCTTGCATGCTGAATTTCGCGTACCTTTTCAGCAAGAACAGCCACAAGTGGCTGTGGTGGAGAAATTTCTAAGTCAACAACTAGAATCCGGTATTGGACTCAATTACATTGTAGCAGATCATCGGGAGCGAAGATACGGTATGCAGCACCGAAGCGCGGATGCCAAAAGCTGGTAGAGATGTCTCGGCCACAATTGCTCCGGCCTATTGCATGTTGAGGCTGGCCACTCGATTGGCCTCATTACTCGGGTTGTCACTGAACCATTTCTGCTTACGCAAGGCGACGCGATGAACGCGACCCCATCGCATTCTTCCGGATGTGTTGGCCCATGGGACAGGCTTCGAGTGGTCTTACGGATGATGACTGAATTGCAAGCAGTTCCCATTCGCCTGCAAACGACCATTTCCAAATTTCCATCGTTATATCAACCCGCTTATGTCACCCCTCTGATGAGCCCAATTAGCCTGATCAATAACGAATAGGGATTCACAAGTTCGAGCTCGATATTGCCGAAGGGATGGTGAGGAAGCTCGTCCACGAGGCACATGGAGAAGTACAACTCCGAAACGACACAGGCCCATCGGAGACTCTGTCATGATAGAGCTGCACGACTCTCGGCGTAGGAGACGATGGCTTATCGGAATACTTGAAACGGTTTGCATTTCGGAGGGCACAATAAGACCACGCTAGCACGTGGCTCTCGGCTGTTGACTCATGCCAAAGAATGATAAGAGACAGCTCAAGGAGAGAGGGAACATCAGTTAGGCGCACCAGCCCTGTATCTAAGGTACATCCGATGCTCGTCATATCCCCTGAGTAAGAACTGAGCTTCAGGCCTCACATAATCTAGGGCGCGACTGTTTACAGGTCTGGCGTTAGCGACCTCGACGTCCTGCCTCTCTCTATTAGAGACTGGAGACCGACGTGAACAAGTTTCCATGACACAATAGTAACGACGAGAATAAAGATAGTAGCGAAGACGTTACTCGGCTTTGGCCGACGTCGTTCGCCCGCTCCGTTTCCTAGGCGCGCATTGTTGCATAGCATGAATAATGGAGGCATAAAGCATGGGAAAGTTCCCCTGTTGCCCCCGCGATACCATAGTGCAGCGCCAGCAACGTACATTCACTCTCAGTGTGTTCCAGACCCGGTTCCACCAATGTTCCTTACGAGGGCAGATGGATAGTGTACTGATTTGCGACTTGGTTCACAGCGCTCGTTGCACGAGCTTTGCCTGAGAACCAAGTCACTAAGAACAGCGCCCGCCGGTCGTGGGGATCCAAGATTGCTCTCAATTTCAACCTAGTCCAGTCCTTGCTACATGGCCAGAAACCTGTCAACCGCTTTCGCCAACCCACACCTGAGGCAAAGTTGATTCGTCGGGAGAAAACCCAGCAAGTTGAAGTGGCAAGCTGGACAACTGTGACGCCAATAAATCATCACGCCTTTGACATACATGGTGGCTGTGGAAACGACCTCTTCAGCGCTCCGAAGTACAGGAAGACCACTTGAACCTATTCCAGAAGATCACACTTGCCAGTCGAAACGCTGTGCAAGCTGGTCCATCTAATGTATGGGGTGAATGGTCCGGAAGGAGCTTGAGGGGTGACAACACTCGGGGGTAAATGCCATTGACTAAAAGATTGACGAACCAGGAGTGGGATTGTCAACTCTTGTCACAGGGATTCAGTCGATTCCACATAGGTACCCTTGTAACTTATTATGTGTGCGTGGAATAACTAGTGAAAAGGAACACATATATGAAGCCCACGAACCGATCGACGTGAGGCCTCGCAGAACGATCATCAACACCAACAGCGGAACGGAGCATCACCCAGTAAGAAATATGTCTATCGCCGGCATTGATATCGAGAACAAAGACGAAGGACGCGGAGCATATGATACCACTGGCGTTCCAAAGCCGCCACCCCGTCCAAAGCCTAGATAACAGAAGACAAGGTTAGTCCTGTCAAAAGCCTTACAACTTGTCTGGTCTAACACCATGCAGTATAAGACAGGCAAAAGTGCAAAAGCACAGAAATAAAGAGAACGTCAATACCGATATCAGTGGACCATCCGCAGGTAAATTAAGTTGCTAGAGTGAGGGAACTTTCGATCAAAATGTCGGTAGCGATTCTTTCTAGGAAATTGTAATCATCAATCATTCAGTTCTTCATCACACGTGCAAATAGGCAGGTAACGTCTCTGGGGACCGCTTTGTGAACTACCTTTGACATGTGTTATCTGGTCGGTTCGTCTGTATGTTTGGTTGGCGTGGTGCATTGTCTCCTATTCACGTATGACTTGTTGTGTTACGGTTGTGGTATCTTTCCATCACTGAAAAGGCCGAACTGGGTGGCTACCAGAAGCCAATAAAGAAGCAAGTGAGGCTTTGGAAAGTCGAATCTTGAAAGCGTCATCTTTTTCTGACACAAATTCCATACAAAACAGATATGACACAGATATCCTGTTGGGCCCTCAAAGCCAGAGTTCCAAGTCCTTTGTTGGGGCAAAATCATGATACGTGCTCCATTAAACAACGTCGACCACTTTCTCTAAATAGAAAATCCAGCAGTGGACGTAAACCAGGTCTCATCCGTGCCGTCCCGCATCGCCCGATCGTCGTGTCCCGGCCACCAGGAGGAGCAAGGTTGGTCTAATGAAGACGGTCCCAAAGCGAGATGCTCAGAAAGAAAGCAACAAAGATTGCAAAGTGACTACAGCTAGCGCCATGCGAAGCGGTTGCGCTGACGGGGATAGTCGCGGTGGTGTGCACTGTTGGTTTGTGGTATATCCAAGAGGGTTCAACGTTGCCACCAGATGTCGTCGTCGTCGACGTCGTCATCGTCGTAAAACTGGTAATTGCGCTAGCGTTTGATGTTTCGTGGTCGAAACTAGCATTCCAGAACCGATGGCTTGATACCAAGGTGTTGGGTAGTGCGGTTGTATGTGCTGCCGTCGTGGTGGACGTATCGCCCTCGGTGGCCCACGTGCATATTCGAGGAAGCTCAGCTACTGTTTCTGGCGGCGGCTGGGAGGTACTGACTCTTGGAGCAGCAGCAGTGTACACATTGGCAACCGCCCAGATCTCCATTGCAACGGAATCCGATTTGGTTCAACACACAAGTGAGGCTGGAAAGTAACCCTTCAACTCACCTGTTATATATGGTATTTCATTTCCCAAAGCCGAAAATGGCTCTGAACCTACGACTGTATTCGTGGTGCACAAAAGCACGTTTCCGTTTGTCTCGAAAATTTGAAGGCGATGAGAGCGCTGCCAGATGTGGCTCATTTTGGCATGCTGTTATATACGACCCTTATGTCGTGAGATATTGACCCCTTCGCCATCGTGAGCTTGCAACATCAAAAATGACACCATTATTTCCGCAAGAGCCACTTGCTTTCCACTTCGGGCGAACAATGGCTGACGTTTACGAGGACCTTTTGTTCTCCCCTGGTGCGACAAACCATTTTTCCTCAGCAGCACAACCACGAAACCTGCACAGCACCGCTGCGTTCCAACTCAGGCTGGAAGAAGCGAACAGCTTTGTGGCTAGCAGCGTCAGAAACGATCCGAGGTCGCCGTTTCGCCCGGAGAGCAAGTTTTCCCCAGTGGCTACGTCGTCGGCGTCAGGCCTAACAGTATGCCTTAGAGACATGGAGGTGACGAGGGGATCTGGGTCAATCTTTCGAAGGTCAGAGTAGACGCGGGATTGGCGGAGCGAGTGAAACACCGCGAAAGCTCTCGGCCGTTCTTTCGATCAGCTTCATCGCTATCACGGATGCATAGTGTCAGTCGACAAAACGGGGGCCACCTGGGAGCTGATATAGTCTACCATGCATCCGTGTAACTTGTGCACTAGTCAAAATTGTGCTAAGCGGGTGACGATTCGAAGGCGGACAGCATCGGCTTTCGTATTTTGTCTACAGTATAGCCTTGTTCTTCTTTATCTATGACATGCCGCTTAAACAGCCAGACGTGATGATGCTTTTGACATGAGTGGCAGCATGAGTGACAGCATGAGTGACAGCATGAGTGACAGCATGAGTGACATCATAACAGCTTTGTACTGTAGTAATCACGGTCTACATCGATGGCTCGCGGACCTTCAATTCGGCGACCACTGAAACACAGGTGGACAACTCCAAACGCCAGGATAGACACCTATCATACGACCATCGTCGGCCACAAAATAGTACGCCATCCTACCATTGACGAATTCCATGACAAGTCTACCATTCGTCACCCAGCCGAGCGTAGCGCCGGGTGTGATTGATTCACACTGAATGACATTGCGACGGCCACTTTTCCTCAGGCTCTGATGGCTGGCAAGCAATCAGTCCCTCATTCTATGGAAACTGTAACGCCAGACACGTACCGTGGGCCATGTAGTCGTAGCCCTGGAGGTTTTCCTTTCTCGTTTCGGGCGGAAGGCGGCGATTCCAGGCTGGCTGATCTGTCGCATGGGTCCAGTTCGGCTTCGGGGGTTATTGCCATGAACCTGACGAGGGCTTGGGCTGCGATCAAAACTCACTCTTCGGCGCAGAGTCGTGCATCTTCACGCAGGTCATGCGTTTCGTAAATAGCGATGTTCAATACACACCACGAAATAGTGATGTCAGCGTCAAAGGTCGTCACTGATTTTCTGGTTCAGAATGTTTCGAGTCTTTTCCAAGTATACTTTGCTATGACGGTTTTGATGTGGAACGGATGTACTTATAACACTACCCGAAGTTTGGCTTCGATCCTTCTCACTGCATGGCTGCACTGTTGCCAGTCTGACTGGGTGTGCCAAACAGGGCCAAAACAAGCTTTTGGGGTCCACAAGATAGCCGGTTTAGGATAGGTCCTGTACAGTATAGCGCGCAAATTCCGTTGCCGGACGCGAATTGCGTTGTGGCGTTTTCCGATGGTGGTTGATGGGGTGAGAGGTCCTTTTGGAGAGACTCCCTGGATATGAGAGCCATTTGCTGCTTTCTGAATAAACGCTTCGACGACGGACACACTTTTAAACATCATGCTGTCATGATGAAATGCTCTCTCGCTCTGCTCCAGCATCAGGAACGTACTTCATTGACAGGTTGTCTTGTCAAGACTACTCGTTTCGCCCGTAGCTGGACGACAGCTTCGCCTAACGCAATGGAGCATCTGGACCAACACTCATTGGACTTGCTGATCGATTCCAATCCGTATTCTTTGGACTTTGAAGAGACGACTGTCTCTTCTGATTCATGGTCGTCCGGCGTGAACACGCCATCTTCCAGCGGCAACAGTCTCGCCGAGCGGGGTGTCACACCAACACGGGATGTGCCAACGGACGAGCTCTCTTACCTGGAATACGAATATCCAGATCCATCCGAGTCTCCCTCGGCTTGGAGAGCCCTCGACGGCAGCAGTGAGACTACCGACTTGACACTTGCCTCATCGGGAGATTGGCATGGGTATCAAGAACAACAAGAAGCCGATAGGACAGATTTGGTACCACTTGCAAGGACCCATCACTGGATGTACTCTGACATACCTAGTAGAACGATTTCATCTTCCATGTTCTAGTGCGTACGCCAGAGCGCTTGTTCAGACGGGAGGTGTCAACGGATGCTTGGCACCAGCATCAGCTCGATTGTGGGCGGAAGACGCAAGCGTTACATCATGCCCTCACGAGTTCTACGAACCTATTTCTACGAGACTCTATCGGTGACACGATCCTGCATACCCTGGCAGGCGATTTTGGGTTGCCGAACTTGTCTGCGGAAACCGAGGGTTACGACATCCTCCAGCGGCTCTTCGACATTGGGCCAGACGGTTTCGGGTCGTCAGTGAAGTCCTGTTGTCTGTCCATGATCGATTCGCAAAATGACGGGTATTGCATGACCGACGGAGCCCCGGCGGAACCGTTCATGCACACGCCCCTTGGGGTTGCAATTCTATACAACAACCTCGCCTGCGCCGAGCTTCTGCTTCAGCACGGGGCTGGCCCAAACATCCCAGGGGAGTGGGGACAGCGTCCGCTGTTCTTTGCCTATCGGAACAACAGCGAAGAAGCAGTCAAACTGCTGACCGCCTACGGAGCTTGCCTTTGACGAAACCACGGCTTTTGGCCAAGCACAACGCCTGATGCAAAGAACGCCAGTCTCGCGCAATTGATCAATAAGGATCGATGTGTGTTGTAGGTAGGGAAGCCTATTGTGATTTTTGCGGCGAGGCGGGCAGGCCATTCGCCGGCCGACAAGGTGCCGACGATTTTTACCATAGTGACATTGCACGCACTTCACAAAGCTGCAGCGCCAAATTTCGCGAGTGTCTGATTGCTTGTCGGTATTAGCATTCGCAGCAGTAGATACCGGGTCTCCACTTTTACGAAGAGTTCTAGAATGTCCGTCTCTCTTGCGACGAGATTGGCGCTGTTTTGGCCCCAACCTTTGCCTATCGGGGGCATGACGCCAGTACCCGAGAAAACAGGCCCTCTTAGCGCCAGTTCCGACGCTTGAGATCTGGCCCTTTCCAGGCTTCGCCCAACCATGCATCCCATCATTCCTGGGTTGGTAGGGGTCTTCGAGCACTGACGTTTGTGCACGGGAGGCAGCAAGTGAACTGATGCGCCGGAAACTGATGCGCCAGAAACCGATGCGCCGGAGACTGCTCCTGCCGCAGCGGCGGGATACGGCCAACAACAACTTGCTGCGAGCCCTGTGATGGTCCGAAATGGCATGTCGCTGCTTCTACTTAGGTCCACCGCCGTTCTCTTGCGACATCCCACGGGATGCCTTGCCATGAATGCTCGGTACGAAAGAGCCAGAAGCCGCTTTCGTTGGTGACACACGACATCATGGCTGTTCATACACCAAGTCACGTATATAAAGGCAGGAAATAAAAAAGTCAAGTGAAGCAGATTGGATCTACAGATCCTACTACTGTTCGTTCCCACCCATGCAACTTTTATCACTGCTTCGGATACCTGCGACCACAGCAATCGGCCACCCCATATTTCTCGCTTCCTCATTGCAATGGAAAGAACTAGGGCAGACACGCTTGAAACAGACGCCATCATTGTCGGCGCGGGCTTCAGCGGTTGTTATTCACTGTTCAAGATTCGACAGGCGGGGTACTCGGCCAAGATTCTTGAACGTGGAAACGACTTTGGGGGCGTTTGGCACTTCAATCGGTATCCCGGAGCCAGGGTCGATTCCGACACGCCCTCCTACCAGTTCAGCCTGTCCGAAGTCTGGTCCGACTTCCACTTTACCGAGCGGTTTCCCGGGCACGAAGAAATCCGCAGATATTTTCATCACGTCGATGCCACTCTCGGCTTGCGCAAGGATACGGTTTTCGACGCCCGAGTGGACGAGGTCAAGTACGACCCCGCGGGCAGACGCTGGCATTTTCGCACGACAAAGGGTCTGTGCGCGACCTCCAAGTACGCAATCTTCGCATGCGGCCCGATGAACAAACCGTACATGCCTCGTTTTCCAAACCAGGACATGTTCGGTGGGCCCGTCATCCATCCGTCCGCATGGCCCAGCGATCTCCAGCTTACGGGCAAAAAGATTGGCGTCATCGGGCAGGGAGCGTCCGGTCTGCAGATCGTACAGGAGCTTGCTAAAGTGGACTGCCAACTCACAGTCTTCGTTCGGAACCCCTGCATCGCGATCCCCATGCACCAAAGACAGCTGTCGAACCGAGAGTCGGAAGAGATGAAAAACTACTACGACGCCATATTTACCGAGGCCAAATTCGGCTCGTCTTCGGCGCTGCCCTACAATCACAATACGGATTTGCTACGCTGCACGACTGAAGCAGAACGGGCGGGCCTGTTTGAGCGACTGTGGAATAGGGGTGGCCTCGGTCTCACACAATCGAACTATCGCGACATCGCGTTTGACAAGACGGCCAACGCATGCTTGTACGACTTCTGGGTCCGCAAAACGAGAAGCCGGATGACGGATCCCGAGAAGAGGGACATCGTCGCGCCTCTGGATCAGTTCGAATGGTTCGGAGCGACACGCGTCAATCTTGAGATGGACTACTATGAGATGCTGGATCGACCGAATGTCAAACTGATCGATCTCAAGAAGACACCGATTCAGTCTTTCGACAGGCAGGGGATTGTTACCAAGACCACGGACGCCATCACACACCACGATATGGACATCGTCATCATGGCCACCGGCTACGACTCTTTGACGGGTAGCCTGCTTGACATGAACATCCGCGACAAGCACGGCGTCCGGCTACGGGACGCTTGGAAGAACGGCATCAGCACGTATCTTGGCATGATGGTTCCCGATATGCCAAACGCATTCGTGCTATACGGGCCGCAAGGGCCGACAACGCAAACCAACGCACCGCCCTTCATCGAGCTTCAGGTTGACTGGGTGGTAAGCCTCCTGGAGCGGATGCGCGAAGACGGCCTGCGTTCGATCGAGCCATCGGAAGAGTCTTGCCGCTCGTGGAAAAGTCTTGTAATGGATGCCTTCGAGTCGACTCTTTTTCGCGACAGCACTGCGTGGTGGACTGGCGCGAACATCCCGCACAAGAACATCGAGCCGCTTGTCTTTCTAGGTGGGGTTCAGCAATGGAGACATCTGTGTAGTTGTTCGCTAGATGACTGGGCAAGTTTTGTCGTATCCTGGTAGCCAGGGTTGGGTTTGGGTTTCGCGGTCTGGTCTGGAAGGCGTGGGAAGCTTGAGTTCGCCGTAATGGGCACTTTTTAATGTCTACCGTCTACTCTTCACATATGACGTTGTGAGATCTCGATGAGTCCCGCAGTGAATCCGACGATCAAGGGGTTTGAGACGGCTTGTGGTCAACCAACCTCTCATTCCCCTCACCCCTCTGTAACGCTTTTTCTTCCATACAGGCTTTGCGCCAAGTATGCGTCAAATATCTTACAGACTCACTTCGTTTACCTTCCGCGGCTTTCCTCTCCTTAAATTGACATGCCCCGAAAGGACACTGGCATGAGACAGCCGCAGCCATAGAAATGGCCAGGTTTCTACGCACGTCTCCCCGCAGAACTCGCAGTCCACCGGCGTCACCCTGTATCCCGATGGTGCTCGTACAATTGGTGAGAAAAGTTGAGGGAGAAGCAATGATCGAAGGTCTTTGGAAGTCTTAGCATGCATCGATAAGGGACGAGCCGCCAAGCCACGCGAGAAGCGAATCAACTGTCTTCCATGTTCGCTGCCAGTCGTATACTGGACGTGATAACTGATACGTTAAGTTTGTATACAACAAGGAGTCGAAGTCCTAGTCAAGGATGCCACAGAAGACATATTTCCTTCAGCGAAAGTTCTGACGTGTACCATGAGGGGTAAGCCCTGGAGGCGCCGGACCATTGAGTTCCCACCAGGGGGGTTCCTGCGGAGGGACATCCTGACCTTTGTCAAACCTGAACCGATGGCAAAAGGTAAAGTGTTACCACTTACTTTGGGGCTGTTATTAGCAGCCTTGAAGCCTTTTGTGACTTTCTTGAGTGGGGTAACTGTGGTAAAGATCAGAATGCTTTCGATCTGACAGAACAATGGTCTCGACGCACGTAAAGTCTTCAACCAGGAGGCGACCACTCCAACGGTTGCTGTGACCCGATCGACCCAAGGAGCAGTCGTCGAGTTCTTGTAGCGGAGGCCGGTCATTGCAGTATGTCAACCTTGTGGGAGTGATGTAGTTAGCACGAGTAGAATGAGAGAAGTGCGCTGGTAAAAGGACAATGGGCTGCGTGGTTTTGAAAGAAGACGGCAAGAGAGACAAACTCAGAGATGATAGCCTGTGTGTCCAACCGTGAATTTATACTATCAAGTCCTAGCCACACGGGTCAGGCAGACTGGAGTGATACCAGAACGAGAGTGGTTTAATCATGAATGAGCCAATGATCACTACTGTTGTCACAACGAGGATGGAGCGCAAAAACTATGACGAGTTGCA
Organism: Colletotrichum spaethianum; assembly: GCF_022836535.1. NCBI lineage: Eukaryota > Fungi > Ascomycota > Sordariomycetes > Glomerellales > Glomerellaceae > Colletotrichum > Colletotrichum spaethianum. The sequence continues at coordinate 129,426 of NW_026054829.1, forward strand.
TGACAGTTGCAAGGTACTTCTCGGAAGGCGATTGGTCGTTTTCTATCCTTTGGCTGTGACGGGCTATGAGCTGCAGCAGGCTTTCTCGGAAGATGCATGGTTTTAGGCAATCCACACCCTCAGGCTCAAGTCCAACAACTGGGAAGACACCTACAAGGAATGGCATGCTTGGATGAAGCAAGTGATGAGGAAAAAGTCGATACGCTTGTGGAAGAAGCATTTCCGAGGCAAGATTTGACCAAGTGACGATGGCTCCCCGTGACACTTTCCAAATCAAGTGATGTAGTATCACAACCAACTCACCGGGGTGCCTTATAGAGCACCCTACCTGCATATGACTGGCTGGCTGTATGTTTAACCGTGGCTGAATGGAAGCATGCAGTTTGATTTCTTGCTGTCTTCCCTTCGCTGTATGCACTGTACCTTTCTGTACTGTAACGCGGAAAATATCGAGTTGTGAGTTCACTCGTTGAGCAGTTTGTAGCTGTATCCAAATGTGGCTTGGAGTCATCCATTGATACGTCTGTACGTACGCGTGCTGTGCACTTTCACCACATCGAGGATAAGCGGCAGCTTTTTACTTGCTGTGTATGGTCTGAAGGAAAACAACCTAAAGTCGGGAATGGCTAAGCCGCGGCACAAGCATCGCGTCGTTGCGACAGGATGGATCACGATGACTTGACCCCATTTCAACGCTCTGCTTCCTCAAGACCTCCGCCTGCCAAAGAAGTAGGACAAATGAGGAGAAAACGCAAAACCACATATGTGCTCTTCTGGAGTGCAGTAGTGACTCTCGATTGTTTGAGGCCATCTATTGCCGGAATACACCTACGTAGGCGGACTGCTGTGAGCGGGGCTAGTTAGCGGTGAAACCGTCTTTCAAAACGCGCAGCTTATTCTGGCTACGCAATGACAACGACTTCTCACCATCAGCTTTGTGCTCGCGTGAACATGCTCCAATGATATTGCTTTCCTTGAAAAGGACGCAGTGTCTAGGACACCAGATAATCGATTTGAGCTTTGAAAACCAACTTGCATCAAAATGGACGTGCCTCAGCTTACACCTAACGCCAGAGCCGACAATCTCACTGCAAGGCTCGTCGCAATCATCATACACGAGATGACTATATGCATCTCACGCTGGCGCGAGTATGCCGCCTCTAAAGATGCCCAGCTTCAGCAACTTTACCGAGAGAACCAACAAGACAAGGCACGCATCGAAGCGCAATGTCAGACCATTCACGCGCAAGACGAGCGTATCAGACGCTTGGAGCTCGAGATGTTTCCTATCGAGATGTCTCCCATGGAGCTGTCGTGCGGTACCGTGTCGCCGGCGGCGTTTTCAATGTCGCTACAAGGCTCGGAGACACCCAACTCCGTTGTAGACTTGCAGGCAGGCCTTGTGGACAAAACGTTCGGGGATGCCCTGAAGGAGACGTATGGTCAGGCATCCGACGATGGGAACGCAAGCATTAGGGACGACGTTTTCGCTCCGCTGCTGGCGTTGGCAATGACCGCAGCAGAGGACACGACCGGACGGGCTGCTGAGGCGAGGGAGTCGCCACAGACCGAGAGCAAAAGCCCGATGAAGAGGCATATGGAAGAGGAAGATGCTGCTTCGAAACGGGTGCGTTATACGTGACTGGGGGACCTTAAACATCCATAGTTCCTCTCGATAGTCCCACAGGTTTTGGTGATGATTAACAAGAACTTGGCAATTCAGAACAGCGACAGGTCATCACAAGACGGACTAAAAAACGAACACAAGTGCATCAAAGAATACACACAAAGTGCCCTGAGCAATCGAATCGCGCTAGTCGTGGCATTTCGTGGAAGGTGTCCAGAGATCTGGTGAGTGTGCCGAAAAAGGGCGCGGTTTGAGCTCACAGCTGCACCTGTCTATGGGTAAGACTCACTGATAGGCTTGTCCGATTTAGCCGAATGACTTCAACCATCTCGGAAGGTAAGAACCTGCTGTGTCCATATCGTTTCAAGATCGAATCAAAGCATCATCTTTGAATACTGTACAGCCGTGGGAGTTCCCTTACGGTTTCTTGCGGTCAAAAGCGGACGTCCCATCTATGCATGCTTCGACATGGAAGTGATCGATTACTACCTTCACAACGGTTCGAGCCACTACACATCCTTCAGACTTGGCTAGGCTTTGTAGAATGTATCCCAATATTCCCTCACGAGGCTTTTTGCATTCTCCAGATTGGCTTCCGGCTCCATGGTCGTTTCCCACTGGATCTTGTAGTAAGCCAGGCCGTCCACCTTTTTTCTCCCGATGACCCTTCCCGACCAATGCTCCAGAGTGGGGTCAAACTGATTCGACGGTCTTCTTCTGGATTCAGGATAGCCGTGGCAAGTGTTCCAAGCAATGACTTCGGGTAGCATGTGTTGAAGTTTATCTTCGGGTTCCCAGGTTGGTTTCCAAACCACGTGGTAGTAGATTGCATCACGAACAACGCTATGTCTTTGGATACGTTGCACTTGCCACTCGGTCATGGATGCGTCGTTATCGCTGTTGCTTTGGTCGACTGATTGTCTTTCCATGGTGGACGCTGTTTGGAGCCGTGAAAAGGTGGTCGGTGTATGCAGAAAGTGAAACGTAGTTGTCACTTGAAGGACAGGTAGTGAAAGATGGGTTGGCGTTGCAGTTCGAAGAGAATGTGGCTTTTCTTGTACAGAGGGATTCGAAATCGGTTTCCATGTTCTAAACACAGAAATTCTTCTGGGCGCAGACATTTGTGGATCCGCTCGCTGACAGGATACATAATGGGACCCCGACAGTACCTTCCTTAACGACCTCCCCAGCAAAGCAAGAAACTGCCTCTACACTGTGTTCGTGGTCGGACCCATGTTGCATAATCCAACATCCACAAATGGCGGTGATAATCCAGTGCGGTCTCGGTTTTATGCTACTTGCTTATTTCCACCTGACTGCACACACCTCTCCAGCCCCATCGATCACACGTCATACAGGGTCAGCCGCTTTTGCTGATTTTAGATAGACCCTCAGATTGTAATGTTTGCTGAGAGCCTGCCGTATGCAATAGGGTTGTAAGGTCAAAAGTGGCTTGAATTATCCAGGTGTATTTCACCGCAAGACCGCTTATGAAGTCACGGGTCACTGACAAAGCTTGGTGGAGTCTATCTAGGCAGAATTGACTTACACCAGAAGGATATCGTGACAAATGCTGTAGCAGATTCAGTCTACCGAAGCCGTAGAACTAGAGTCCGTCCCAACTTTCAAACTAGCGTACAGGGTATGCTCTGTTCTAAGTCTTAAAGGATTCGCCGATCCCATAACCTTCTCCCTTGGATTATGTGCGGATGTATAGAGAAAACTCAGTGGTCTCTTCCACTCTACATGGTCCTGAGAAGGCCCATAGTTGCTCGCGCTCCTGCCGACGTGGAACATGTCTCTATGTTTCGCCCTTTGCTCCAGTGCCTGTCGATGCGTCTCCTCTGTCTCTTCATGCTTGCCTTGATATCGAAGCACGCGTGCCAGGTTGTTCATGCTGGTGAGTGTGGAGGGATTCTCTGGTCCCAGCACCTTCTGCCTCAGCTCCAGTGCCTGCCGATGCATCTTCTCTGCCTCGTCGTACTTCCCCTGGCTTCGAAGCGCTTCTGCCAGGTTGTTCATGCTGGTGAGTGTGGAGGGATTCTCTGGTCCCAGCACCTTCTCCCTCAGCTCCAGTGTCTGTCGATGCATCTGCTCTGCCTCGTCGTACTTCCCCTGGCTTTCAAGCACGAGTGCCAGGTTGTTCATGCTGTCGAGTGTCGAGGGATTCTCCAGTCCCAGCACCTTCTCCTTCAGCTCCAGTGTCTGCCGATGCATCTGCTCGGCCTCGTCGTACTTCCCCTGGCTTTCAAGCACGAGTGCCAGGTTGTTCATGCTGCTGAGTGTCGAGGGATTCTCTGGTCCCAGCACCTTCTTACATAGCTCCAGTTCCTGTCGATGCATCTGCTCGGCCTCGTCGTACTTCCCCTGGCTTTCAAGCACGAGTGCCAGGTTGTTCATGCTGCTGAGTGTCGAGGGATTCTCTGGTCCCAGCACCTTCACACTCAGCTCCAGTGTCTGTCGATGCATCTGTTCTGCCTCGTCGTACTTCCCCTGTTTTCGAAGCGCTTCTGCCAGGTTGTTCATGCTGGCGAGTGTCGAGGGATTCTCTGGTCCCAGCACTTTCTTCCTCAGCTCCAGTGTCTGTCGATACATCTGCTCTGCCTCGCCATACCTCCCAAGCAGATTATTGCTTTCTCCTGCCCTAGACAGGAGATCCCATAACGCTTCGTCGTCTGTGCACCAATCTCTAACTTGAAGCGCCGCTTGCGTATGTGGTAAGTAGGCCATCCACACATCTCTATTCCTGTGGTTTGGCCAAGGGAACCTCTCGCAAAGCCAGTAAATCGTCTCCGTCACCTGCTCTTCTTCCTTCCCTTGCTCCCTTAGCCAGTTTCGCATCACCAAGCGCACCAGTCGATGGATATCGAACCTATCCACAGCATCACGCTGCAAGATGAACGCGTAGGCTATCAGCGTGCTAATCGCTTCATTGGTGTCCATTTCGTCGTCTGTATCCATTCCGTCCTCCGCAGGGGGCAAAAGAGCTCTTGGAATATCTTTTTCTGCGAGGTAACACATGAAACTGAGGTACCTTGCTGCTAGTGGGTTATCTCGTGAGACGTGATCAAAGGAGATCAGCCACGTTGTGGCCACTGGGTTCCGAATATCCTCGTATCGATCTTGGTCATCGAAGTCCTTGCTCAACAGCTTCACCAGCTTATTATCACTAGCCTTACAATATCCAAGGTATTTGGATACAGTCACGTTCTTATTAGAAGCCATGTAAGCCGATGCCTGTCGTATAGCTAAGGGCAGAGAGGTGAGGTGGTTGAGCAACTGTTTCGTGCTTTCCTTGTCGCCCATCTGGCCTTCGTCCAAGCCGGTGCATAGGAGCTGAGTGGCTTCTGTCGCACCCATCTCCGTTAGACGCATAGGGTGACCACGACTGAACTTCGCTGCGGCCTGGTGGTTTCGGGTTGTGAGTAGGATAGAGCCATTCCTACTGGAAGGGAGATACGTCGTCAACTTAGGGCCAGTAAACAGCAACTCCATGTCGTCAGCGTTATCAACAATAAGAAGCCAGCAGCCAACATCGTCCCGTTCTAGTCCAGCCTTCACCAGGCTTTTAACGTCCGCCTGTTCATCCTCGATATCTCGGATGTGGAGCGTCCGGCCGATCTCGCGATACGCATTCTCGAACATGGCTGTGCTTACAGCCGGTACCCAGAAAACGGAGCAGTCTGGGTGTGCATCGCGAACACGGTAGGCAGCTTCGATGGCAACCTGTGTTTTACCTATCCCTCCGAGGCCCACGACTGCAGTCCTCTGACAGGCGTCTTTGTTGATATTCGGTGGGATCCTCTTGAGGAGCTGCGTCAAAGTCTCGTCTCGGCCGACAAAGTTTTCGTTTCGTCCAAACGGAACGACAAAATGGGGCTTTGGACAGGCTAGTAGGCATTAGTATCTTAGCTAATGTATCATACACTTGTCTTACAATTCTCTGAGCTATCTAGATTGCTCGAAACTAGTGGTGGAATGATGCATAGCAGCTCTTTCGCGTATGCTGCTGCCGTCGCTGCTGCGTATGGTTGCCACCGCTTGTTCTTATGCGCATCTGCATAGTCGCAGATGCCGCGAATGACAATGCAAGGAAAGTTGTTCATCAAGCCGGCCGCTTCCATCTCGAAGCACAAGACGCCTCCCAGCTCCTGACTATATCTGTCGCGCGTCTGACCATCCTTCATCACCTGGTTCCCCGATGCTATGTTGCCGATGAAGAGGATTGGTTTCGTCGTCGCGCGTGCATCCCTATCTACTACATCTTCTGGACGGCATTTTGCACATATAGCTCTGCCAATATGGGCCGATGATGCATCATAGAGAATATCGTTATCAGGGCCCGGCGACGCAAACTCTGGCTGGCCAGAGAGCTGCGACAGATGCGTGAGGACTTGTGTCTTGCGCCGAAGGTCATTAGAGCGGAGCTTGGCCAAGGCGTTGAGGAGAACAGTTGGTGGCGCATTGAGGTTACCGGTGCGAGCGACGCGACCGCCGGCCCCAGTCTTGCCGAAGTCATACTGGATTACTCCACCGTGCTGCCCTGACGGCTGGCTGATGACCACGTCGCCGAGCCGAATGTCGATGTCGTCGTTGAGATCTGGGACGCCACCGCCGATGCCTACGAGGACGCCAAAGCGCAGAGAGGGGAAGCTGGTTCTCATCTGGCTGGCGACCGTAGCGGCTTGGTTCGTGCCCATCTGGCCGGCGGGCAGACAGGCAGCGACGACATTGTGCACGCCGATGCGGCCGAAGGAGTAGATGTTGGTATCAGATGGCTGGGACGGAAGGTCGGCAAATTCCTCGTCCATCATCTCGGCCGCGGCGGCCAGCTCGATGGGCAGAGCGCAGACCCAGCCGACGGTAAAGTCGCGGGCAGGGACGGACTTGGCCATGTCGCATCGGTTTCAGTGTCAGATCCCAGCAAAAGGGCAGCAGTACAAAACCACGAGAGGAAGCGAGGTGTAGCAGCCAACGTGGCGTTGAACATTTTCGTGTTGTGAAGACTTCTGTGCCCTCGTCGAGACCTGGCGCGGACAGAGTTATGATCTCAGCCTTGTCGAGAGGGGTCAGACGTGGTGGCGTGGCATTGTCGCAGCCTGCAGGACTAACCGCCATCCAGAATAAGCACTAATAAATGACTGATGTTGGTGTGATTGGCTGCGGGTTGCTCCAGGTGTGGGTATTGGGGTGTCGAGATCTATGGCAGGATAAGGCAACCCCGTCGCTACTGCCATGGTGGCCGCCCATACAAGGTCCAGATATTGCAAGTCCCATGACTTTCTAGAACCTGTTCTGCCGGTGAAATGTAAGTATTGTGTTTGCTTCGAATCCTGCGCGAGGCCTTTGTGGGAGATGCCTCAGATGCCACTATCACCTAAGTTCGGGCGACAAGGGTGTCGCACGATAAACGACTCTGACCGAATGACTAGATTCTCAACGGTGGGAACGGGGCTTGAGGCTATGGCCACATGACGGCGTGTCTCGGTTCGGCCCGGTCCAGTTTTGTTGATGGCCTTTGTTCAATACATAGAGTTCGGATGATGACCTTCAGACGATCGAGCGCAGGAGGCAGGGCGAGGACACGTGGAGATTCCGACGATTGATTGGCATCACAATCTACCGGGAAGGGGTCATCTGAAATCAGCGAAAGCGGTGGGACTGGAGAGGTGGGGTCTCCAGGGCAGCTACAGCATTCTCTTCCCAGCCAACAGAGAGCCGGGATTGGATAACGATCTTCGAGCCACCAGGCGAAGGCCGTCAGCCGAAGGCCATAACCGTTTTGCGGGGCCTGTGACCGGCAGCAATGAATCCGGAGTAACTAATAGCTAGTGATAGCCAATTTTCAGGCAGTGGAATGATGCGGAGGATTTAGATTAGCGTAGATGCTGTCAATATGGCTGAACATCACACAAGCTTGATCACAAAGACTAATTCTGCGAGAGTGATTGAAGTGGGGAAGCGAGGGGAGTGAAACCCAAAATCAAATGCTTGGTAAAGCCATCATTTATTAGCCCCAAGAATCAACGGAGAAACACCTGTTTTCCGCCTGTCGCAGTGACAGCAGGTGCACCTGCAACCCCTGTCACGTCGCCAACTAATGGAAGCTTCTAGAACGTTGTCACACTTGACACTTCATTGGCACTTTGCATGGAGTGAAGCATATTTGTACGGAATTCAGCTGGCTAATGGAAGCCAGAATAGCTGATGGATGAGTGCAAAGCCGAAGTTCTGGCGTTGAACAAGAAATTTTGCTGCCATAGTCGATGCCATAGTCCCAGCGTGATCAGGCTTGGAGCCAGATCGGAGGACTGTCTTTGGACATAGGACAATCAACAAGTGGATGCAGAACTAGGTATGAGCTATGCATGAATTGCAGTGAACATAAGCAACTGACATAAAACCGAGACATAAATCATCACCGCCGTTTGTGGATCTTGGACTATGCGACAGGGGTCCAAACCGCAAACACAGTGTAAAATCCATTTCTGGCTCCGACTTTAGAGGTCATCACAGAATGTACTCTCTGGGCCCCATCATGTGTCTGGTCAGCAAGCGGATCCACAAATGCCTGTGCCCAGAAGAGTTTCTGTGTTTAGAACATGGAAACCGATTTCGAATCCCTCTGTAGGAAGTACTGTACTGGCCATGTTTGAACGTGCAGAAATGTTCTAATGTGCTCCTTGAAGTTCACGTGGCTGCAGTGATTGATCCTCTCCCAGACGAGCCATGAAGCCAAGGTGCTTGATGACAAGGGCGAGCGAGTAGGTACCAGCTCACGACCCACAAAGCTCCGAAAACAGACGCACACAACGCACAATTGGGATAGGAAGGTACGCTTCCGGCCGAAATCAGTTTCTGGTTCATAATCTAGAGTTCCTTTCGGCGCAGCCAGTTGTGGCTGCATTTTCTGACATCGTACATGAAGGTCAGTATGCAGTACAGTATTGTACTCACTAGAGGCTGACACCGGTTCTTTGGGAAAGCCAGAAACCACCAAGGAACCGTCCTGCTTGCTGGGTTGGATTATGCCAGGAGCCAATTGCTGCTTTCTGTAGTTGTTTTGTCAACCACGTAGCAAACGGTTCTGTGTATCGCCATACACCCAGTTAGCGAGAGGACCCATAAGCCACGGTGATGAATTCTATCCCAATATTGAAAAAGCGGGAGCCGATTCCACACCCGGTTGCACACTGTACAGCCGCAAACAGCACAGTATCCGATTCCTTGAATATGTTCCACGCGGCTCGTTGGCGTCGCGACCGAAGTGGATGTCCGGTTCCTGATCCGAAGCTCTTGCAACACAGCCATCTCTGGTTGTGGCAGGGGTTCTACGTTTGTAACGTTTCTGTCCCACAGGCAGATTCATAAACAGTTGCGACAGATCCAATCCCAAAACTTCAAAACCAGAGTCCGATGCTGGTCGCGGTATGCTCACAACTAACCATCTTCATTACTGTCATCTTCTTCACCACCATCACCCGACCGCATGATGACCAAGCGACAGGTTTGACGGCGCCTGCTTGGGTGCAAGCTCCTGTAAGATACTCAGTCGATCGATGAGCTCGTGGTCTCCTAAGCGTGCGTAGTTTGGGTGGCATCCGATGCAACCAGAGCATCTCATACCCTCCCGTATCTGGCAGATCATGCCGCTAAAATCCAGAGGTGAGTAGGACTATATACACAAAACAGAGTTAGAGCACACGCGCACGTGGCTGGCACTCAATAAAGGTTACATAGAGTACGTTAACTTCTTCTCTCCACACAAAACTGCGCGGTGACTCTTTAGTGCCTGAAAGGAAGGCCGACGGTAGAACGTGAACTGAGATATCATTGTACGCTAGTAGACAGCAAGAGAGGCTACGGGTTACTCAAATGGCGCTTCGGGAATACCTCCGACATTTTCCGCGTGTACGACAACCCACACAACGTCGATTTGAGATCTGATTTCCTCCGATATCTTCTGCTCGAAGCCGAAGGTGGGGCCTACACTGAGACCAACACTATCTCCCTCAAACCCATTGACTCATGGACTCCATCCCATCTGCGAGACAACACCGGCCTGGTCATAGGCACCGAGTATGACCAGCGTGATGGTAGGCCATGGGAAGTCTTACCTCGTCCGTTACATTTGCCCAGTGGACGATTGCCTCAGCACCTGGACATCCCATGCTTCATAAGATGGCAGCTCGCGTAGTTGTATCCGCGAAGGATCTAGCGCGCCAGTAAGGGGGCCGGGAGATCAAGTTCAAGCCCACGAGCTTCGAGTTTCTGAACCCCACCGGTCCTGCAGCATGGACAGATGGGGTGTTTGAGTGTTTGCAATCCATCAATCCAGATCTGGCGGTTCAACGTCGCATATCTGAGGATGTTTCACAAACAGCGCTTTGAGTAGTCGGAAAGTACTGCCGGCTAGCATCATGTTCGCCATCATATGAACTCCAACAATGTCTAGGACATGGTCTCCCTTCGGCGACAATGAAGACACCGGAGATGAGGCTCTTGCTCAACCATGAAATACGATGGTTACCAGGCAATAGCCTCCGGCATATCATGTTCTACATTCCGCGACAACCAACCAGCTGAAGGTCAGATCTGTCAACGACATGAGTCCGGCAATCGTCATATATATATACCAGCAACAAGGGATTCACTGCGCTGAATGTCGCATGCAAGAATGAAAGTCACGACGCAAGTCAAACATCTTGTATCGGGGATAAGGAAGCCCTGCGGCAGAGTCGTCAATTGGGGTGCGCCAACTGGTCATGATCAGGAAAGCCTACTGGTCCTGCTTGGAACGGATGGCCCCACATTTGACCGAGATACCAGCCCGGGCGCCGATGAGAACCGGCGCCGAGCTTCGGAGCTCAGCCAATTGACACACACGGAGGCTGCGCCACTAAATCGCGTGTTCAATCCATGCTCACTTTGCGGCGGCGAGACAGGATATTGACACCATAGCCATGAGTGTCTTTGCTATTCTATGTTCAGCAGGAAATCAGTGTCACAAGACGAACAATTCCGTCGCGAGAATGAACCGATGTTCCTAATTGGGCCGTGCCCCCTTCCCCCCACCCCCCCCCCCACACCAGTCTCTGAGCTTCGCTCCAAAAGCAGCCCATTTTCGGGGATGCGTCAGATCCCTGTTGACAAAAGGCCTAGTTGGACAGCTGCTCAGCCCGATAAATAGCTGGGCTGGCCGCCTGTTCCTTTCATTTTTATCCAACGCCCTGCATTTGACGCTTCTCATCCTCTCACGCACGAAACACAGATTCTCCTACAGAATGCGTATCACTTATCTCCTCCCCGATCCGAATACGGCATGTCGTCTCGATGTGTTGACAACTGCTGCCAATGCCCCGGTGGCCGAGATGAACTGTTCAAAGGAACCAGACAGCTCTACCCCTGAGCCTGAAGCTACCACCGTCTTTTGGGAGGATGTACTGCCAGGTATGATACATTGTTTAGTTAATGCATACTTCCATATTAACTTGTCGACAGTCGCCAAAGAGGCCGAGGAGAGTGTCAAAAAAGCCACGGCTGACTTGCAGACCGATTATTTCCTTATCAAGGAGCTGCTTGGGCACCGCCGTGACCCTACCTGTGACACTCTTTTCGAGATCAATGTCCGTTGGGAGGGAGACGAAGAGACCTGGGAGCCCGAGAGCAATCTCCAGAAAGATGCTGCACTGACCTTGTTCGCCTACTGGAGACGAGTGAAGGGCGGACGGGAAAGTGCAATGGTGGACAGAGAGTTGTGGCACGTTTTCAAAGTCATGTCCCACGAGACGAAGCCCGATGGCAGCGTCTACTTGCAAGTTGCTTGGGTCGGATCTCCTGATACATCGTGGGAGCCAGAAGCGAATATTCGGGAAGCTGCCGGCAGACTTGTGGAAAACTATTGGCGCTCTGTCGTCGGCCGCTTGGGGGCAATGGCGAGACCGACCGAGGCTTGGTCTTTGGTTGAGGACGCGACTGGGTTGAAAAACAAGAGGCGTAAGGCGGTGCAGCTACCCCGTTTTCCCGGTAGAGTAGGTTTTCCAAGTGATGGGAGAAAAGGAGGGAGTGCACGCAGCTAGGAGCGGAGCCGTCGAAAGGCGATACAAACAGCCCTAGATCAACGTTTGAGGGGCCGAGTTCCTGCGTCGGTTTCCTATCTCCGAAACATGTTTCGCATGGGAAGATGGCAGCACTGGGTTCTTTCGCCGTGATTGATTGTTATACGCAAAGGCCATAGAGAAGTCTTCAAAGAGGGTGTGAAACATAAAGAAAGTTTTACTTTCGCTTACCTGTACCTCCTTGATCTCGCGGTTTGTGGATGCGACCTACAGCGGCAATGTCCATCGAAGCTTGTTATGGCCTTGTCGAGACTGCGGAACACTAGGGGCATAACAAGGTCGCTGCCTGTGTGATGAATTGGGTTCCTGCGAAGACAATGCTCCAGGGCCGCTACTACTTCTGCCAGGTTGATGAATACCTGTCTGTCCATTGACGGCGCGTCTGTGAATGCCAGCCACAAACATCAATGCCAACATGGCCGCACAGCATTCACAAGCGCAAATAGCAAGAAGAATAGTGGTTGTTGACATGCATAGATCCCTTCTTGGAATGAGGTCCAATGGGCTGGCAGAAAGAAGTGTTGGTGACCGATCAGACAACAGTTGCCTGTAACCGGATGGACCAAACCAGAGCGTACACCACGATCACATCCGAGTCACTGACGACGCAAACATTCATTCCCGAGGTCTCTTAAAGACGCTCCTCTCAGAAAGCAGTCTTACCCAAGAACACGTGAAGATCATCAACATGACAGGATTGCATGGTCCTCGCGGATCGAAAGATCGGGATAACGTTTGGATCTTCGCTAGTTCGACGCCAAGTCATGAGGGTAGGGTGAAGCCGAGTTCGACGCATAAGCACGCAGGATGTGCCTTGCATTTCGTAGGCTGCTGGCTAGGACTATGTTGTGTCAAGTGCTACCTGCTGAGCGCGCATGCCACATACAGTAGGACTGGCGACCGCCATCGACATCTGCCACAGAGATAGCCATCAGAAAGATAAACTCAGCAATCATGCTGGAAAGAGTGACGGAAAGAAGATGAACTACTTTGTCATCTTTCCGAGCGCTCCTGTGCTCGTTTGTTCCCATTCCCAACACTTTCTCCGCCCGGCAGAGTCCCCCATAGCAAAGCGTCGATGGAATCCGTGATCCTTTCCATTTGAGCGTCGAGACGTGCAATTCTACCAAAGTAAGAACGTATCTTGAAAGTGTCCTTAGCCAAGGTGACTCACCGCTCTATACCGCGGCTTGTTTCTTGTATTGCTACTTCTGTGACTCGTTCCAGTCGGTCACCGACTGCGCTCAACCGACCCGTAAAATCATCGCTGTCGTCAATAAGTATTTGTCTATGTCCCTTGCAGTCGTGCTTACATGGGCAAAAAACGTGGTTGTGCATCAGGTGCCTTGAGGTCCGCCAGATAGCTGGTTTCGAGTCAGTCATCAAGCAGACCTGAGGTAGGCCCATGTGACTTGCCTCGAGTGCCCTGCTGTTGGATCTTCATCGCATTGTGCCGATAGACCAGCGATTTCAAATATTTCAGACGGCAGCATGAGCTGTTGCAATTCCGAAATGGTGAACTGAGTATCCGTATTCGGCGAGCTATTGGTGAGACATCGATGGTCGGTTCTTCGGGTGTCCGACGAGACGTCGGCCTGTTCGAAACTGCCTACGGCGGACGGTTGTTCCTGGGCCCGTTGTCTTTGATATGGCAAGTACTCTGCAAGCTGGCACGTTGGCTGAGTCGGACATTGAGACATTTTGTAAAATTGTGGAAGATTCTTGGGGTAAAGATGATTGCCGTCTGATGCGGACATGGTCAGCACAGATCTAAGACGGCTCAAGGGGATTTATAGCCACTAGGGCGGAAGGTGTCCAGTGTCTTGCGGCCCTGCTCCGGCGTTGCGGAAAGCAAGACGGCAAAAAAGTAGAGTTGTTCATGCTTGCATTATGGAGTGGCTGGCAAGGCTGTCGTTCAGGGGAATGAAGAGACTGGTGTTATGTCGCAACGGGCTCAAAAAGACGTGTTTGGCCGCGCAAGTACCTCAGAATCCTTTCGGTACTGCCAGCCCGAGCACGATGGTCTAGCGATCCACTCCGTCGCCGAGGGGCGATCGCGGACTTAAAGCCTCTTCGCCGACGAGGAGGTACTTTCCCGACAGCCAACTTGATACCGGCAGTCACATCCTGTTTGCTGGCTTTTCTATGCGTGAGATACCCTGAGGCATCCATACAGACACTCTCTTCACTGCGTGGTTGGTAGCAAGTTATGACACATTGAAACGACGTTGCCTTGATGTTTGGAATGTCTCTTGAAAGCCATTGTGAGGTATATGGCCGGGGATGCATCGGGAGTTGGCAGTGGAATGAGGGCGAACATGAGCCTCGTTCAAGCAGGGGAACCCTTTCGAGAAGTACCCGCTCTCATGAGTCGTGATTCGAGACCCGCCTAGCCTCTCTGTTGGTAAAGCAAGACGGCAAAAAAGTAGAGTTGTTCATGCTTGCATTATAGAGTGGTCGGCAGGGTTTTCCATTCAGCGGAAAGACGAGACTGGTGTGATGTCGCAACGGGCTCGAAAAGATGTGTTTGACCACGCAACCACCTTGGAATCCTTTCGGTACTGCCAGACTGAGCACGATGGGTCTCGCGATCCACTCCGTCGCCAAGGCAAAATTGTAGACTCATAACCTCATTGCCAACGAGGGTGTACTTTCCCGACAGCCAGCTTGATATCGGCAGTCACATCCTGTTTCAGTTTCACGGCTTTTCTAGATTTGAGATACCCTGAGGCATCCATACAGGTACTCACTTCGCTGCGTCGTTGGTAGCAAGATATGATGCATTGAAACGACGTCGCCGGAAAGTCCGGGATGTCTTTTGAAAACCATTGCGGGGTATATGGCCGGGGATAAATCGGCAGTTAGCAGTAGAATAAGGGCGGACATGAGCATCGTTCAAGCAGGGGAACCCTTTCAAGAAGCACCCGCTCTCAAGAGTCGTGATTCGAGACCCGCCTAGCCTCTCTGTTGGTCGGTGATCTTGCCGCGAAGGGATAAATGGGGAAAGCAGCTCTGGATTTGGACAACGGCTCGCACTCTGCCTCAGGGAGCCCTTGTTTGACTTGATCCCTGCCCTTGTCATACGCAGCCGAATTTGAGCCATATTGGCCATCCACTTTCGATGGCCCGTTGAACAACAACTTCACACCATGTATCTGTTGGTCCAGGTCGATGGCGATGATTCCGAAGGGCTGCAATTCCCACAAAAATGGCCCAACCGGCCAACTGAGGAGGCTTTGCATGCCCATCACCCTCCAGGCGACCCCTGATTTCCAGGATTCATTGCACAGAACCAACAAAGAAAGGATACCTCACGCCGTTCTCGACCCCGCCGCAGAAATTCGTGCTGATTGGCTTGCCCTTAGTACGCCCAAGTTCGCTTGACTACGTACCATACTTGTAGTTGGTTTCTGGGAGTATCTGAGTGAGCGATGAAGGGCGGAACGGAGTAAGGTCAGGCTCGAGACGACAGAGACATGACAGAAACCACCTGGATTTTCTGCTGACTAGTAGTACTTCCTGGCTTGTTCATTGCGGCGCCCAACATCATGCTCAAATGCAAGAAGGGCTAGACATCATTTCCGTTGGTTCACAAAACACCGGCTTGGAACATTATAAACAAGACGCTACCGACAAGCTATTCTGCTCCAACGTGCCCTTGTCACGTTTTTCGTGCGCTCTCATGTTTCCTCTCCCTTCATGGTAGAGGGTGACGCAATGGACACCAATGTCTGCTACGATCCCAAAAAGCCAACACGTTCGACGGACCACCGTCACGGCTCGAAAACAGTGACCACCTTTTCCGTGACAGACTACTCAGGTATCAACCCAATTTCTCTGCCTTGGGCACCTGACAATGTCACCGGCAAGCTAGGAGGTAAGGGAGCCTCTACACTTGACGGTAGGAAACGACGAAACGACTCACGCATCAAGGCTTCCGTTCGGGCATGTCTCCGTGCCCTTCGTCCTTCTCGCACAAGCGTTTTCAAGTCAATCTCCCACGCCTGCCCGAATTGGACGACGTTTATCCTCCGGCTGACCCGTCAAACTCAAAACCCTCCTTACCTCATCCCATCGGATCGTGTGGAAGCTTTCCCAGATCCGCCACGCTCTCCTCCGAGACCCGAATATCCAAGCCATTGACGGCGTACGGACATTACAACGGTCTTCCTCTTTCCAAGGCGACTTCGGAATATCAGCATGGGGCCCAAGACTCGCCATTGGTTTTCGGAGGCTTTCTTCCTGACTGCCTTCCCGTAATCCTCCGCACTGGCGCAACGGCCTCCCGCCGGCCCCGCCGCTCAACGAGCCGCCCCCACTGTAACGTGAGGTATACCCCGGAACAAGTAGGCTGTATCGACTACCTTCGCGACGACTGCCGCCTATCATGGAAAGAAGTTGCGGAAAAGTACGCTTCCATCTTCCCTGGGGACGCCGAGCAAGGCCACAAACGTGGGACGCTAGGCCTCCAGGGCGTCTATTACCGCAACAACAAGCGGATCTTCACCCATGACCGCAAGAGACAATGCGAGAACGTTGGTATGATTTTTCTACCCTCAAGTAACTACAACAAGACCAAGGCTGATGACAACGAGGACGCAGGCCATGCAAGGCAACGGCATCATGGAGCAGAAGCCCAACAGAAGAAATGCGTGCAAGCAAGCCCCGCGCGACAGACGTGACTAGGTCTATTACTGCCCATGCCCTTGCGTCAAAACTCGATGTTTCCTTGGTTTAAGACATAGAACATGTTCATAGTCATACGCAGATCAAAACTGAACGTTCCAACTCTCTCAAAGTGACCACCAAGCACATAGGGTCGTTGCTTGCTAGAGCGTGTGGCAAGTAGACTAGATCCCGTTATGCACGCAAGCAGCGTAATCCTGTTTCTTGTTCGAACCTGCCGCCATCTGTCGTGATTCCGTCATCTAGACTTATCTAGTAATAACGCGACATGAACTCTGCTCCGTCTGGCTGAAAGGTTTGGCCGGACGCAGTTCGAAAAGTTCTTTGTGCCGAGCGCCACTCCGGTGGATCAAATCACAGAGCCTGAAAACGCTGGGTCCAGGTTCTCGTCTAAGTGAGCCAAGGCCTTGCTCGGCTTCGATCCGTCCATCTCCGTGGCGAACAGGGCCATCCCAGTGTAGTCAGAGGCTGCAAGGGCCAGGAGTTCGTCTGAATGCGATGGTGGGGATGTCCTTCCGGTGCAAGGGGCAGGGGCGGAATGTAGTAGACTCCTGAGCTGAAAACACCCGTTCTACCCGTTCTCTTCGAGGTAGCGGTTCTAACGCCACACAGCACCATCACTTGTTTATTTGGCAGTTCACGGACTTACGTGCTATCACCGTCAGGTGACGGCATCGCCTGTTCCCACGATCACTTTGAACTTCTTTGGGGCTCTGAAATGACATCATGCACCAACCTATCAAGGTCGTGCGCTGACACGAATGCCATAATACGATGATGCAGTCCACCCCGTATTTCAGAAAGACAGGTGCTGTTGGAACGAGATATAACCATCAGGCGGTTACACAAGATCAGCACTTTAAATTGCCCTCGTATTTGAGGCCCCGCTTCTTATTGAACCCACCAGCGAACCCTTCTGGCCTGCTCGCGCGATATCTTCCGTCTTTCCGCCGTGCCCTTGTGCCTGTAGGCTTGGGTATCTTGACAGGGTGCACGGGCTGGCGGGGAACTGCACAGGCGCCAACTCCGAGGTTTGACCGGTGGTTAGTCTGTCGCCTAACCCATCTGCCCCCAGTCGGCCATATGCGGACGTTGTTGCCGGCTGAGTGTGATGTGTAGACTGAGCAAATGGTAAGTAAGATGCACCTGCACCATTTTGTTCCAACAGCGACGGATGTCTACATAGCCGGAACATCGTTTCCTTTCCAAGAAAAAAACAATAAGAAACCCGACCAACATTGTTCCAGCCGACTGGTATCAAATGCAATTGGCACGCTTGACATCTGCTTCTGCTTCCTGAATCATGGCACGATATCGTGCCGCCTACGTCTGGTGCCGTATTAAAGAGTGAAAGCGTCGTCCTGGTCGCGTGAAGAATGACAAGACTGTGCACGCCAACTTTTATCGTTTTTAGCGGCGGACTATGAGCCATCCATTTTGACACCGTCGATCTGTCTTAAAGTTTCAGAGGGACAACCATGCATCTACCTCAGCAACGTTCTCACCGGCCTGGCCGATCACAGCGCCGGTCCCAAGTATCCACAAATCAGGTCCGGCATCGTGAAACCATTCTTACAACACAACTGGTCCAAGCCCTCCAACGGCACAAAGGCCTCTCCCCCGAGAGCATCGACTGGCCGAAGAGTATCATCCAAAAACCACCGATGTCCTCGGCAACAGAACGCCTGCACGATTCCAATGGCCTACAAGACCAAGACCCCCGCGAATATCAGGATTTCGAGTAAGCGTCCGTGTTAGGCACTCCTTTCCCACTGAACGCCGACAGAAGGCTGACAGTTCTAGCTCCGTGTCAATGTCTTCGGCGTTCCAAGAGCCTCCCAGCGTTTGGTTTTGCCACATAATTGCTGTCGAACGTGCTGTTGCCGAGATAGAAGAGGCGAACGAGAAGCATTTCAAAGCCACTACATTGCTGTACGTTGAGCAATTACATCGCCAGAATGACGTGGCCTGACATCTTGCGTAGACTGGACCAGTTGGAATCCAAGTTGACCACACTTGCTGTTGCCGTCGAAGACGCGGCGACCCTGACGCCAATTTGCGGGGCTCATCTTTGGCCCAATCAGAATTGAGTCTGCCCTTCCATTAGCCAATCAAATTTTGACTGATTGCTTTGGGATGAGCCCTGCCAATTTGGGATGGAATGACTGAATGGGACCAACAGGCGCGATAAAAGCAAAGCATGCATCTAACCGGTGCTTCGTTCGTTGTATTTTAAGCTGGGACGCGGTATTGCGTGTACAAGATTGTTTTGTTGAGGAATTCCTAATGCCAAAATATTACGACAGTAAGCCCGTGCAACAAAGAAACATCGCTTCGCATGGCGATTTGTGAGGCCGAGACTCCGTGTAGGGAAACAAGCAGGGCACATGCCGACTTCCAACCGTTTTGTTTCAGTCCTCTCTTTGCCAAGCCGACCATCGCTGGTCTTGTTTCTGAACGTGCTTGGCCATTCTCCGCTCGTATTTAATTATGTGCCTGCCCCTGCATTTCGGCATCCAGTCATCCGCAAGGTGTGGCCGTGAGCCTGAAACTTGTGGGTAATAAGGTTTACGCCGTTACCATACTGTCGGGTCGAAGCAGGGGCGTGCGTAAGTTCCCTTCCTGCCTGTAAGGCCGAAAGAGAAAACTCGGCGGCAATCGAGGTGGGTCCCCTAGGTACTTGGGGTCTCAAGGGGTCTAGGAGGGTCTGAAAGGGTCTAACGTACATGGCAGTCAGAACAAAGGCGGGAACCAGCCGGGTCTTTCAAGTCCAGATGGAAGAAGATTCGCTTGCATAACGGCGGGTGGCTCGAGCCGAGCGCGTCTACTCGGTCGCAAGCGAAGGTTAACGGCTTTTGACCGAGGACACAAGCCTTGCTGGGCTGCTTGCAGTGCTGGAAATCGATAGAACCACTTTTCATTATGACGCAGGACACCATCGAGTCAGTACTTTCTAGGGGGTCGTCTTCTCCCGAAATGGCAGGTGACAACAAGACACACAGGGTCCTGCATACGTCAAGAGTCGCGGGGTCACCCCCAACAAGCAAGGCTGTTTTGACAGCATGTCAAATGGGCTGGCCTCTGAATATCGGCGGCATCCTTGCCAGAAAGTCCGGAACCCTTTGCACCGATCAACGACAAGGGTACCAAGCCGATCAGTACCGAGCCGATCTATGCTATTTCCGGGACCAAATTCATGTTCCGCGGTATGACAGACCCACAAGAGCTTCGATAGCTCCGGACGAACCTGCTTGTACAGGGATATCTCCCCTTGCGTTCTGACGCCGGCTGCTTTGAAAAGAAATGCAGGTACAAGGGTGATTCAATTGACCTTGTCTAAGAGACCAGTCGCGTCTCGGCTCTTCCCAAACCCCTCGACTGAAAGGTCTGTTGGTTTAACCCACAGCACGACTTACCACCCAACAGTGACATGAATCTGAGTCACGGTCGCTTGGAGCTTTACACGGTATGTGCAAATTACCTTCGTTGTGTTCCAAGATTCCCTCTTGGACCGACCACACCTGGTCAAGATTATTCCCTTTCCGAGAATGAAATCTTTGGATTTCTACACTCTACACTCCTATGCCTTTCTTGTCGTTGCTGAGTAGTTTAACGTCGACCGTTGGAGTAGATGGAGAGAGAGTAAGTCCGGTGAACCTACCGCCTCCTGTTGGCCTATCGGACTACCAGGGGCTTTTCCTCCAAGTCCAAGTCAACCAAGTCAGAGTAGGCCGTAGATCTGCTTGAATGGGAGCGGGGAAAGGCTCCACCTTCTTGCATTGATTGGCTCTTGGCTTAATGAACTTGCTTTGCTCGCTTTTTCAAGTTTTCTTGATCGCTGTTTGGCAGCCGTAAGCGATGAGTCCACTCTCTTGGGCGGTAGTCGGATGGGAACGATGTGTGCACTCCATGCTTGGGGTTTACTCTTCTTGGTTGGGTTTGCTCGTCAGGGATGGCATGACAATAATATCCACCCTAAATCGAGAGGACCATCACTGACAGGGATGGCATGACAGTGATATCCACCCTAAATCGAGAGGACCAACACTGTCAGGGATGGCATGACCGTGCAGGATATCCATACAAAATTACTACGAACGGGGCGAATAGAACCAATTATATTACAGTTAATCTCAACCATTGTGTCGTAATTTCCATGGGATGCGTATGGCGAAATGGAGTAGATTGGCGATGTTGCGGAGGCAACTGATGGGCCTAAACGCAGCCATGATGCAGATGAGGGTGTAAGCACAAATGTATGTAATCAAGACCCTCAAACGAAGACAATACTCTTAGCGACAACATGCCGACCTGGGTAGCTGGCTATTACTGGCTGCCAGAACTGATGGAATGGGTAATTGACAAGATGACTGAAGTTGTGACAAAACGACAGTGCTTGGGTTTACTACCGTTGAGCCAGCGGGCCAAAAAGCACAATGTTCGGTCAGCAGACCGAACCTCAGGCTCCCACATAAGCGAACCGTGACAAAAGCTGATGGTTTGGGGGCCTGTTAGACACATTGATCCTGTGGCCAGAGAACATAACGCCGAACGAAACCAGCCCGCGGAGTAAGCCACTTCCCAGCCAATAACGAACGGCATGACAGGTAGTCCAGACGATTGATTCAGGTCTCGACTGTGGCCTCCACGGACAGTAGTGGACGCAGACAAAAATGGACGCACATGAGGGTCACGGGTCTAGGAAGCAGGTCCAACGAAATAGATGGATTCTCATGACCCGTAGGGTCAAGTCTAGAAACACACACACACACACACACACATATTGTATACACAATTTATTACGCCCGGCGGTCTAGATACAGTCCAAGACATAACGCAGAGAACAGGAAGGAGACATCGCGCTATGCGAGCGGCGCGTCGCCGCAAGAAAAGGGGTCATGGCGAAACCATGACTCGCGGTACGTTTGACACTACCCTGGCACACGATCCCGTGACACACAGGCAAATACAGACGCAGACAGAAATGGACGCAGGCAACAACGGACGAGCCAAAAGTGACGCAGACAATATGGACGAGCCGAAAGTGACGCAGACAATATGGACGAGCCGAAAGTGACGCAGGCATATATGAATGTAGGCAGATATGGACCCAGACAATAATGGACGAGCCAAAAGTGACGCAGGCAGATATGGACGAGCCGAAAGTGATGCAGACAATAATGGACGAGCCAAAAGTGACGCGGGCATATATGGACGCAGGCAGATATGGACGAGCCGAAAGTGATGCAGACAATAATGGACGAGCCAAAAGTGACGCGGGCATATATGGACGCAGGCAGATATGGACGCAGGCAATAACGGACGAGCCAAAAGTGACGCAGGCATATATGGACGAGCCAAAAGTGACGCGGGCATATATGGACGCAGGCAGATATGGATGCAGGCATATACGGAGGAGCCAAAAGAGACGCAGACAATATGGACGAGCCAAATGTGACGCAGGCAATAATGGACGAGCCAAAACTGACCCCAGACAATAATTGACGAGTCAAAAGTGACGCAGACATATATGAGGAGCCAAATGTGACGCAGGCATATATGGACGCAGGCATATATGGACGAGCCAAAAGTGACGCGGGCATATATGGACGCAGGCAGATATGGATGCAGGCATACACGGAGGAGCCAAAAGTGACGCAGGCAATAATGGACGAGCCAAAACTGACCCCAGACAATAATTGACGAGTCAAATGTGACGCAGACATATATGAGGAGCCAAATGTGACGCAGGCAGATATGGACGCAGGCAGATATGGACGCAGACATGTATGGACGAGCCAAAAGTGACGCAGGCAGATATGGACGCAGGCATGTATGGACGAGCCAAAAGTGATGCAGACAATATGGACGAGCCGAAAGTGACGCAGGCATATACGGACGAGCCAAAAGTGACGCAGACAATATGGACGAGCCGAAAGTGACGCAGGCATATATGGACCCAGACATATATGGACGGGCCAAATGTGACGCAGGCAGATATGGACGCAGGCAGATATGGACGAGCCAAAAGTGACGCAGGCAGATATGGACGCAGGCATATATGGACGAGCCAAAAGTGATGCAGACAATATGGACGAGCCGAAAGTGACGCAGGCATATATGGACGAGCCAAATGTGACCCAGACATGTATGGACGAGCCAAAAGTGACGCGGGCATATATGGATGCAGGCAGATATGGACGCAGGCATATACGGAGGAGCCAAAAGTGACGCAGGCATATATGGACGAGCCGAAAGTGACGCAGGCAGATATGGACGCAGGCAGATATGGATGCAGGCACATACGGACGAGCCAAAAGTGACCCAGACATGTATGGACGCAGGCATATATGGACGAGCCAAAAGTGATGCAGACAATATGGACGAGCCGAAAGTGACGCAGGCATATACGGACGAGCCAAAAGTGACGCAGACAATATGGACGAGCCGAAAGTGACGCAGGCATATATGGACGCAGGCAGATATGGACCCAGACATGTATGGACGAGCCAAAAGTGACGCGGGCATATATGAATGTAGGCAATAACGGACGAGCCAAAAGTGTTGCGGACAATAATGGACGAGCCAAAAGTGACGCAGGCATATATGGACCCAGACAATAATGGACGAGCCAAAACTGACCCAGACAATAATGGACGAGCCAAAAGTGACGCAGACAATAATGGATGCAGGCAGATATGGACGCAGACAATAACGGACGAGCCGAAAGTGACGCAGCCATATATGGACGCAGACAATAATGGACCATGTTCTCGGCCCCAGGGGGGCTCGGCCTGGGCCATGGTCTGCAATCGAGACCGGTGTGGGCCTATGTGACCTCGAAGGAGTTATGAATCATATCGTAGAGTGCCACTTTCGGCCGGATCTGCACGCCCACCAGGAGTAAGATCCGGCTTTAGGTCATAATGCCACCTTATGCGAAGCGAGAGAAGACGGGGAAATGGAAGCAGGTCCAGACCGTCACGCGAAAAACATCTTCCGCTGGAGATGCTGGAGGTGCTGCAAAAACACACAGGGTCAACTTTTGGATGTGACGAAACTGGAAATGACTTTATACTAGATTAGCGCCACATCCGGGAGCAACGCGATGGTGTTGTAGGATAAGGAGTCGGTTTAAAGCTCCAGAGAAGCGCGATAGACACATTCGCTGTGAGACGATTTCAGATGAACGAAACCATGGCCGGTGCATCTTCGGAAAAAACGATATACACCTACGACAAGAGGGCCAAGGACAAGGTCCGAAAATCCGGTGACAGCGCTAAAGGGAAAGCGGTTCAGTTAGGCGAAGTGGCCCGTGTGTTTTCGACTGTTGTCTACTTCAACCCAACACATGGACGTCTAGACGGGGCCATACACGTCCCCGAAGGCGAAAGCATTCCGGACGTGAACGGATTTGTAAGCTCCAGCGGAAACCCACCCATCCTCCCTCGGAGGTAGCAAAAGCTGATGCGACTCTGGACTAGTTGGCGGAACTTCTGAACGGCTTGCACAGCACGAGTCGAAGACGCGACCCACAGCGGGCCCGGATGCGACATCAGCCCGCACAGGCCACACAAGGAGGCGGCGGCGTCGAGATCGATGCCGCGGACGTCTCCCACTACATCGCTGCCGACAGGAACAGCGCTGCTTCGGCCGGCTATCCGAAAGCCGGTCATGGCGGCACTCTCACAGCAACAAGAGACAGCGACAATGAGACGCAGCGTAACAGGGGTATGGGAAACGATTGGGCCGTCCGGGGTGCGAGCCGGGCTTTTGAAAACCACGAAATGGCCGATGGCGCCGTCGCTGATGGTGTGGGTGAACATGATACGTCAATTCGCATGTTTGACGTCGGTAGGCAGGACGTCTTCGAGATGGAGGAGGCTGGAAACAAAGTGCAGACCGGGCGAACCAAGAACGTCTCTCATTGGCAAGTGGTGATGGCAAACACTGCGAAAGCCCCGACTGCACAAGTGGCGCGTGCTGGCTCCGCCGGAAACCAAGCACGGATAGTGCAACGGTTTTTGAGACAAGTGTCTCTGCGCATGCGGCTGGCAACCAGACAGGAACGGCTACCGCTACACCGGATCGCTCACCAAGCCAGATGGAGAAGTACATCGTAGCTTATTGGAAGGCGCCGAAACCTGATGCATAGTTTATTGGGCGAATCGTCTAGTTTTGTAGTTGAACGGATTTTGGCATGATGCAGTGGGGGGATGATCAGCTAGGCCCCCTACCCATGTAATTACTTTTTCTTTTTTTCCTTTTCCATGGGAGATCGTCCCAGTGCGTGCCGTGAGGCGGCAGACCGCGTTGGCCAGTTCTTCCCAAGAAAAATCATTGCACGATATATCGCCCGTAGAATGTGGCATCATCACTAGACAGCGACTATAGAGTAGGGTGTATTGGGTAATCCTTGTGGTTTCTATCAACCTTGTTGTGTCATTCTCAGAGGTCGAAGACAGGACCGACGCGGGGGCGGCAGCCGCCTGTTCTTAGGCCGATGTGTTTCGGCGGCCGTGCACCTCCGTGTACCCGGTTGCTTTGGCGCAATCGAAGCAATAAAACAAGTTGTATCCAATCCGGATCATGTTCGCGTCTTCGAGGTCGTCAGTTGAGGTGAGCTCGGTCTGCTTGCGACAGTGCAAACAAAAAAGTTTGATAACCGTAGGCATAGATATGACGGAGACTGGTGAATGCATGTCTGTGGGGGTGATGAGTTCTTTGACTGGGAGATGTAGCTTCCTCTTCTATGTACACACACTATCTATCAGTATTTTCACAGCCGGAAACAGCCATAACCTGCTGCTCGAATCTCCAGGAGTCGCTGCGACAACCCACGATCCTGATTTGGAGCAATGACAGTACGAACAGGCCGGCAAGGAGGTTGCTACACTAGACAACGTCTATTTGCGGCTCCGGCCACCAGCTTCAACCCTGGATACAGCACCAGTCGGCATACTCAGTCATTCTCTCGAACCACGACACTGTGCGCAGCATGATTAGAGACTCGGCGAGTCTTTCCGAAGAGGAAGCTGTGCACATTTGCTCCAAGCTTCAGCTTTCTGTAAAAGGCCGATCCAATGTTGCTTCGCATGTATGATATCCAACTTGGAGATCCGCATACGTGCATAGGCGGCCCGAGCGTGTCTGTTCGATTGCTATGGAAGCGCTTGTGGATCTTGTCTTGTGGAAAAACAAGCTGCGAGCCAGATATGGGCCTCACGGGTAGGGTACGCGGTGGAGCAAGCAAGGTCCTCGCTGCGTGGCTGAAAGTAGCTCCTACTGAAAGTCAGAACCGGGTCCAAACATAACGCCAGTCATCTAGAACGTCGTCGGCCATTGCGAGTGGCCAGTCAGTGGGGCGTGCCGCCCGGAGCAAGTATGGCTTCCTTCAAAAGCAGCTTCTCAATGTCCAACGCTAGAAACGGCCGCGGTGTGTTTTCCCAGGCTGCCAGTTGTGGCATTCCTTGATTTCGGGCGATCCACAAAGCCAGAACGCTCGAAGACAGTGAAGGCGAGCAAAAAGTAGTTGTGGCTCTACCCCGTTTGTGGCGCTAGGAGCCGTCTTGCGTGACACCAAGCCCCACAAATCGGCATACACGGTTGATCTTCACTGGCGACAAACACTATGCGGAGCCTGTTGACGAGAAACCCCGTGAGCGGCCTGACGAGAAGAAAGGACGCAGTGCAATGCCCAGGCCGAATAACTCCATCGCACAGTTGGCATGGTGTTTTCGGTAACGCAATATTTTTTTCGTGAAGTATGGTATGTGAGCGACAACCGCCACTGCCAGGCATTTAAAGCCTGCGCATTGGCTGGTTGGGCCCAAGCCCGACCACAAATGTTGGGTTGAGGTAGCTAACTTTGATCTATTCTCCATGTAAGAGAGCTCCTGCAACTTCAACGAGACCGGGCAGACACCCACCCCCACGCGTCACAGCCACGCTTCTCCTGGCATGACACACATCTCGGACCTGTCATTTCCCACGTCCCCGCCATCTCCCATGTCCCTGCGCAAGATCATCATCCAGCGATGGAACCCACCGGAAAACTTTGTTCAGCGCCTCTACTTTATGTTGTCGGCTCCAAAGGCCCCCAAGCAATGGAAGCACGCTCACATATCATACATTGAACATCGATCATCTGCAAAACAGCTTGGCTGGTTTTACGGGACTAAACTCGAATCTTTCTTGTATTGTGACTCGGGTCTTCCAGCGAGAGAAGGACCAGAAAAGCCTGCTGCTCGAATCTGTCTATAACAGCCTACTGGTTGTCCGGGGCACGATTCTCTGGGCCAGACTACGGTTTGCCTGCCTCCATTTCCGACCGTGTTTTCAGCCTTGCAGCTGGTTTTTATAGGCCGGCCATGCCTTGCCCTGCCCTGGGTTAACTGGAAGGTAATCTAGCCGGCGTAGCTCCTGTTTGTCCCATGACGAACCAGCGTCGTTATCGATCTGTCGGGAGGTGTTCCCTGGATCTAAGAGGTGCCAGGGTGCTCTGTTCATGCCCTAGAAAGCAGTCTCGGGTGGTTTTTGCCTAGCTCGATCGAAAATGGGCAGCTTCGTTGTTGTAGTTCGTGTTCTGTCTCTTGATTCATCGTCGCGCCGATTTTGCTGGTGTTTTGCTGGTATTTTGGCAGATGGTGGCACGTGTATAGAAATTTTGTCCCACTCCAAAAAAACCCTCACTCCAAGTCCCATCCTACGCTTCCACCGCTGCAAAACGTTGTGCGTAGCCCTCGCCAGCACTCACACTCACACATCGTTACGTCTCTGCACTGGCTCTACCTTGATCAAAGATAGGTTCCCAGGCGGCACCACGTGGAGGTTGCAGAGTCCGAATTTCGCCGCCCCCATCACATGGTGGCATCGCTGACTAGCATCAACGGGGAAGCAAAGAACAAAAACGACGTGCAGAACCGGTGCGGCGGCATCGTTGGCTAGCATCAACGGAGAAGCAAAAAACGACGTGCAGAACCGGTGCGGCGGCATCGCTGACTAGCATCAACGGGGAAGCAAAGAAACAAAACAACATGCAGAACCGGTGCGGCGGCATCGCTGACTAGCATCAACGGGGAAGCAAAGAACAAAAACGACGTGCAGAACCGGTGCGGCGGCATCGTTGGCTAGCATCAACGGAGAAGCAAAAAACGACGTGCAGAACCGGTGCGGCGGCATCGCTGACTAGCATCAACGGGGAAGCAAAGAAACAAAACAACATGCAGAACCGGTGCGGCGGCATCGCTGACTAGCATCAACGGGGAAGCAAAAAAACAAGAACGACGTGCAGAACCGGTGCGGCGGCATCGTTGGCTAGTATCAACGGGGAAGCAAAAAAACAAAAACGACGTGCAGAACCGGTGCGGCGGCATCGTTGGCTAGTATCAACGGGGAAGCAAAAAACGACGTGCAGAACCGGTGCGGCGGCATCGCTGACTAGCATCAACGGAGAAGCAAAAAACGACGTGCAGAACCGGTGCGGCGGCATCGCTGACTAGCATCAACGGGGAAGCAAAGAAACAAAAACAACATGCAGAACCGGTGCGGCGGCATCGTTGGCTAGTATCAACGGGGAAGCAAAAACAAGAACGACGTGCAGAACCGGTGCGGCGGCATCGTTGGCTAGTATCAACGGGGAAGCAAAGAACAAAAACAACATGCAGAACCGGTGCGGCGGCATCGCTGACTAGCATCAACGGAGAAGCAAAAAACGACGTGCAGAACCGGTGCGGCGGCATCGCTGACTAGCATCAACGGGGAAGCAAAGAAACAAAACAACATGCAGAACCGGTGCGGCGGCATCGTTGGCTAGTATCAACGGGGAAGCAAAAAACGACGTGCAGAACCGGTGCGGCGGCATCGTTGGCTAGTATCAACGGGGAAGCAAAGAACAAAAACAACATGCAGAACCGGTGCGGCGGCATCGTTGGCTAGTATCAACGGGGAAGCAAAAAACAACATCGCTAGTGGCATCGTTGCAAAAGCGTCAACGGCATCTCAGCAGATGGGGGCTAGAGGCCCAGCCCGACAAGAAATTTCCTTAGTCCAAGCCGGACATGAAGGTCCTACTTATGTTTTTCTTTTCCGCTCCTCTCTCTAGCCGCTTGCGGGGCTTCGATGTGAGGAGGCTGGTCGACCCCTTGCAGAACGACGTCACCAAACTGCTGTCAATACTTGCGTAAACACACGTTCTAGGCTCTGGGTCAAAAGCAGATTGACACCCGCAGATCCAGCGCCGAGCTGGGGCGGGACGCAAAGCATCAAACCCGACGTCACCGAATGAGCAAACGGCCGCATTTGGCCCTAGATGGACCGGGCTAGACCAGGCCTAGACCAGGCGGCAGGTTCGTGGGATAACCGGGGTGTCGGGGCTGGACTCGTTGGAAGGATGGAAGAAAGAAGGAAGAGAAAGTGGCAGGACTGGGTGGCGGCTGTGGCCAAATCAGGCGCTAGCATCTGGTGGCGCTAGATTGGGGAGGGGAGGGGGGAGGGCGTCTTTTGGACCCTAGCTTTCATGCCGTCGTTTGAAGTGGGTCGGTCCTCAACGTTCGCGGTCTTTCGCTGTGCCGACGAGTACGACCCTAATTGGAGCTACTGCGACGAGACTGTCGCACCGTTTTTTCCCTATTCGACGACAGCAGTGCTGTAATTATCTTCAACTAGGAGAGATTGTAGTTGACGTGTATGTATCACTCGTTATAACGCGTGGTTCAGGCATGCCAACATTGAAAAACGGTCTTTGGCTGACGTCAGAGCGCCCTGTGGTCTAACACAGAGACAGTGTCCGGATGGCGGACCAGCGTACTGATTACGTACATCTCCTGACGGTGTATTCTCAGATCCCAAGTGACATCTTCCAAAAGTGACATTTCAGCGTTATTAATGTCGTCGTGTGTGAAATAAGACGAACACATCCTGGCCGTCAGGCCGAACCAGAACCGCGTTTCGTATGTGTCGTCTTCAAGATATTTCTGGGCAAGGATGATTGCCGCCAAGACCCGAAGACGCCGTCCCATCTCAGTCACCGGAGCCTTTTGTCCCCGATGCGCAGCCCGCTCTAGGTAGATCAGACTACCGCAGAATACAGCCCCACTTATGTCGGCCCATAACAGCAGATGGCGCAGAAAGGCTTCCAAACCTGAGGGGAAGTTCCATATATCAGCGTTGACGGGCAGAATCCTTGCGAGGAAGCGCTCGACCACGCTATGAATACTACGTGGGGGAAGAGGGCGACGACAGAAGTTTTCGAACCGCTCGGTGTCCGCTGGTGTGTTCGTGATCGGGCTGGATCCAGCTTCTTGGTGATGGTCAACGGCGGCGTAAACACCAGACTGCAGCCATGGTTGGCGAGGAACTATCGCGGAACGATTCATAAGCGTTCTGAAAGCCCGGCGGCTGTCAAATTATCACGATTGCGGGAGAAAGGGCTATGACAGTAATTGGTTGGGCGACGGACCCTACTTAACGCTAGCCGTTAAGCCAGAAGTAGATCCCTCCAAAGTACTTAAACGGACCGCGACCAGACAATTGCTGCAGCAACGATGGAACCTCGTCGCACGTCAAGCGTTTATTCCGACACCTTCGAGCTCGATGACCTGCTGCTGAGACTCACGAAGCAGGCTGATGAACAGTATGACACGGCCATACCCCTGCTACTCCAGGAGAACATGATTCTCTGTCGCAAGCTCACGGCGACGCGTCGGCTGTGGAGGACCATGCTTGGCCTGGTGCGGGAGCTTTTCGAGTTGGCAGATCAGCTGCATGAGTTGCTGAGGGCGACAAGGTCGACATTGGAGCGGGAAAGAATCAGCTATCTGGCAAACTGCACCGCCTTCTAGGTTGTCAAAGTACTATAAACCGTTTGGGCGGTCCGATCCATGCGCACCTAGCAACGATGCATGTTCTCCTAGACGTGTTTACAAACAACACTTTGGAACAGATATGCGCGCCCCGAAGAACCAGCTCATTCCTACATGGCGTGCAGACATCAGTTCGAGACATGCTGGGGTAGGCAGTCACAGGGGGAAAATCTACCGGAATAGACCAGAGCCTGTTCATGATTCTAAAGTGCTTCTTTTTCATGCTTTTGAACGGTGTATGAGCTTCGGGGTTTTTCCTCTGGGTCGGCTTTCGCTCCTGTTTGAGTCGTCGATCATCCGCTTCTCTGATGCTGTTCTCCGTTCTTCAGTTCTCTCAAGGTATGGGTGGCCCCTCCTAGCGAGAGTCTTTTCGTGGCTGCTGTTGGCCGGCTACATCGTCCTTGCCGTACACTTTCGCGTCACTGAGGCGGTTGCAAGTTCTGTCAGACTTGGGCAGGGTCGGACAGACAGGCTCATCCTGAGTCGTCGACTGTCCGGTCGCTCTTGCGTCTATACTTTCAGGCGTGGCGTTCATAAGTCTGGCATGGTTGGGGTTCAAGTGGCGTGCGAACTACATCTGGGTGGATCGGCATATCATCGTGTAAGAGGCTACGTTCCACCAGGTTCCGTGGGTGTCGTCGCTCAGGCGGCCAATGGTCGCAACATCAATAGCTACTACAACAGTGACTACAACAGTGACTACAACAGTGACTACAACAGTGACTACAACAGTGACGGGCTGGTGGCTTGTCGTCTCGTGTGTTTTTTGCGTGGTGTATCGACATTTGCTGAACGGTCTACGTCGCAAGATGGAATGTTGCATCCGGGGGGATTATTGAGCGTCTTGTTTGCTTACACTCCCTCCGTAACCGATTCGGGCTTCGGGCTGGTGGCTTGTGGCAATTGGTACTGCTGCAAGCACATTGATGGGACTCATGTGCTGGGTTCGTTGACTCATTTAGTAAACAGAACGCGGATCGCTCCGTCGTGTACTATATCTGATCATGCTTCTACTGTGTTCTGGATAAGTGAAGATAGTTCATGCCTTGTTCTGCTTTCTGCGACACAGCCAAACTTTATCAGCAGCAAGGTTTCCACCCTTTCACTGCGTACCACGCGATCGAGCACCACGCAGTTGGCTATGCCTACGAAATCACCTCAGAAAGTGGAATGCAGACATTCGCCGATGTGCGAATTGCTTCTTGCGCCTACAGTATCAAGGTGAACAACATACGCACAGTAGCAGTTCAGTCGTCCCTCCATGCAGACGCCATGGCCGGATCACCAGCCACAACTCGGGTTGAGAAGCCTAGCTGGGTAGCTGATCGTGTGAGACAGAGTTGCCTCTCTTCCGTCGCCGGTTTTGGAGCCGATTTTCTACCCGCATGCCTTGCGCAATCGCCGAAACATGCTTCCAGCATATCTACTTATACACAATCGAAAGACCGTGAAATCACCACATAAACAGGAGGAGACGTTCGAATAAACATCATGAAACCCAACCGAAAGACCCAGATTGCTATTTTTCCGGCTCATCATACCGTTGAAAATGCTACTGCATCGGATCATAGGGTACGCTCTGCGACCGACACGCCGGCAACGAACGATAGCTTGCACATCGCATCACGGCCAGAGAAGAGAAAAGTTGACGCCACGGTTACGGGCTCAGCACAGAATATCGTTCGCTCGCAGAAAACCCATTCCTCGGCCCAGACGACAGACATCGAATGGAGCTCGCCCTGGAAACATTACCGGGAGGAGTTCCAGCTACACGATCTCGGGGGCAGCCTGACGGTGGCGGTAAGACAGGGAAGGCAAGTCCACATCAGAAAGATCGCTCTGCTGGAGTCGAAAGAGGCTCTGTCAAAGTTCAGAAGGCTCCGCCACCGGAACGTTGTCGAGTTTATCCATGCGTACATGACAGACCCCTCTCTGCACGCCGTGTTCGAGCCCACGACGTTCAGTCTCTACCACTTGGCGAAATGCCCGAAATATCCCGACGAAGCCCAGCTGGGTGCCATCGTTGGTCAGGTAAGTGACGGAAAGCAAGCATTCGAGGATCAAGAGTGACGTGTGTTGCGTTGTAGGTCGTAGACGGTCTCAGCTATCTAGAAGCCGAAGGCTTTGAACATCCCACGCTCGACAGCCGCAGCATATTGGTGACCGATGCGGGAATAGTGAAGATTGGCAAGTACATTCCTAGCAACTGGAGCGACGGAAGCCTGATGCTGTTGGACTGTTGATCCGACGTCTGACACGGAGCAGCCAACCAAGAGCTTTGCCGGCCGCTCGAGGGCCACAGCCAGCACCATATCGACACCGTATGCCGTGTTTCTCAGCTTCTCATGCAAAAGTATTGCAAGGAGACGCCAGGTATCGACGACCTCGATCGCTGGCCTCCGGACTCGGACGGGTTTTCTTTCCTGGTCGCAATCGATTCGGCGTCGTCCATCGACGAGTTGCAAAACGTTGGTAGTGCCCGCCGTTTGGTATTCGCATCCCTCTGTGGTCACGTTTCTCACTGGTACCTGCAGCATCCGCTCATGAGACATCGCGACACCGACTGTCTCCTTGGTCTACTCAGTCTGGCACGTGTGTCAGTCTTCCCAAGAGAGTATGAGTGCAAGGCCTAGACAACGCCGGCGCCGAATCGAGCTTCTGTCAGCCATTTCCTGCTCCGTAACAGATAACCCTACATATTCTTTCGTACTAGACTCTCAGGCTCATACTGTAGTTTTCAACAATCCATTCTTTTCCAATCTATTCTTTTCCAATCCATTCTTTTCGTCTCGTTCTTCCATGCAGCCCGCGCGAAATCATTTTCCGTGCCCTTCTGCCACCCTCACCACGACTTCGCCATGGATTGGGTCACCACCTTGTATGCAATCTGCCTTGCAGGCATGACTGCCGGTCTCGTTCTTGTGAACGTCTTGTCTCGCACAAGCAGAGCTCGAAGACGGCTCGCGCATCTCCTCGAAAAGCACTTGCTCTATCGACTTCTAGTTCATCGTCATTCTTTATTCGGTCCTTGGAATGTCGTGTCCTTGCTGCTTCCAACAGTGTACATGGGCGTGAATGCGTTCTGTCTGGCATTCCGACCGTCAACCTTTCTCTCCCGCTCGGGGAACCTGGCCCTCCTCAACACGCTGCCACTGTTTGCCAGCCCATGTTTAGACTTAACGGCAGACATACTGGCTATACCTTTCCGGCACTACGCGGCGATGCACAGGTGGCAGGGTCGCGTAGCAGCGATGCTTCTTGCGGCCCACATCGTCAGTGCCATGCAGAACGACAAGTATCAGGTCCAGGTCCCGGACGGCGTCAATGAGCTTCTCCTGCTAATTGTAACGGAGCCTTTTTTTTTTCTTTTTTTCTTCGGGGGTTTTTAATATGATATATTTTTCATTTTTTTTTGTCTCGCACCCGGCAACTTATGAGTTCTGACCTCTTCTCGCAGGGTTCAATAGCAATGGTGGCAGCGGCGACAATCTCCTTTTTCCCGTTTTTCCGCCGCCGCATCTACGAGCTTTGTCTGAGAAGCCACCAAGCACTTGCTGCGTTGGCAGCGGTGGGGACCGCGCTGCATTTGCTATCGATTGCTGGCCGGCTTAGGCTGTGGGTGTACATCTACCTTGCTGTGACGACGCTGGCAACCTTGGTCCAGGGCTGTTTGATGGCTTTTCGCAACAAGGCCATGGGACAAACGTTTGGACGAGCCTACATCGACCACGTTACAGGAACCGTGCAGGTCTCAATCAAGCTGTCGAGGCCACTCAAGTTCGAGGCGGGCCAGTATCTGTTGGTGTGGATCCCGAGAGTCCGACTGTTTGAGTGCCATCCCTTCGTTGTGACTTCGTGGGCGGAAGCGGAACAAAGCATCGTCGATCTCTTC
The DNA here is from genome assembly GCF_022836535.1 of Colletotrichum spaethianum. Taxonomy (NCBI): domain Eukaryota; kingdom Fungi; phylum Ascomycota; class Sordariomycetes; order Glomerellales; family Glomerellaceae; genus Colletotrichum; species Colletotrichum spaethianum. The sequence goes on from NW_026054829.1 coordinate 163,611, forward strand.
ATCAAGCCCCGACGAGGATTCACTTCCAGCCTGATCCGATATTCTCACGGGCATGTCGTGCCCCGATTGGCCCTCATCTCTGGGCCACACGGTGTCAGCGTGCCGGTGTGGGACTATGAGGCGGTGCTCATGGTGGCTACGGACCACGGGATTTCTGCGCTGGCTCCGTACCTGAAGAAGCTTGTGTACGGATACAACCACTGCAGAGGTCGCACGCGGCAGATACACCTTATTTGGCAGGTAACCAACCTTGGTAGGTCCAAGGAAACTGCGCACTGCGCACTGCGCACTCAATACGTCATTTGCGGACTGACCAGAACAGGGATCGTACATGCGGCCGAGTCGATCCTTAACCCTATACTGAACGAGGACACGCTCGACGATGGCTACGTACACACACATGAGTTCCCTCCTGAGCGTTGGCCGACCTTGTTGACTGAGCCGACCACAGATTCTCGAGATTTCCATCTACTATGACATGCGGGAACAAGGAATGTCCGTCGAAGATCTCAAGATGCTGATCCCGGGTTGCACCAGCGACGAGCTGATAACCAAAAGCGCTTCGACGCACATCCTGAGCGCGTCCGATGTCGAACGACTGGTTACCAAGCATCTTTACGGCGGCACCGGTCGGTCACATGGTAAGCCGACTCGTGTGAGGGATTTCGGGACGAGAGCGCGACTTTACGTGGGCAGTCCCGATCTCGTGGCAGGCCTGTGGAGTGAAGCATCACGCATCTTCGATCGCACAGTCCAAGAAGCAGTTGGAAAGATGGGAGACATGTTGATTCTTGGTAAGAGCTGTTTCTGCGGTGGCGAATCCTTACTCACCAGCGCCGTAGTATCCGCCGCAAACGAAACACGGGACGCACTTTGCGACCTTGCAGGAGGTTTCCTGATTGAAGAAAAGCACCCTCTGTACGGCGAGTATCGGAAAGGACAAGCTATTCGCGAGTACCTTGAGACCAACGTCTGGCTGCGGGAGCTTGATTATCAACCGGCGGATTGATGCACTTGAATATTTACTTGGTCGACTTGCGAGCACGTTCCGGACTACGATTTCCAATACAACCGTTAGATATCGTACCATGATTTCAGAAGAGACATGGCCGATTCCTGAACAAACAATTCAATCATCTTTCATTCATGCCTTTCATACGTGCAGTGCTCGTGGGCAGCTGGCAGTCTATTGCCGCCCCAGGCTGTGCCACATCGGGGCTTACTTGATTCATGTTTAGGAGACCGGAGTTCTCCAACACGGTCAACTTACATTGGCCTACAGAGCTGTGTCTACGGGACAAGGGCTAGGAGAGAGAAGCAGGCGCCAAACAGCTGCGGGACTGGATGGATCTTTGGCAGCTTGCTGGTAAGCCAATTCCGGCCGTGTGCATCTGACTTTGTTCCATTTCTATCTGTGTTCATTTCTGGCTCTGGCGGATTCTGGCTCTGTCAACTGACTGGTCCAGGGGTGCGTCGTGACTACAGGCGTGACCTAGCAGGCCACATCAGCCACAGCTTCACAATAGCAGTACGAAAACACATTCAGTAAAAGGTTTGGAAAAGCCCATTGCGCCTTTTGTTGTATGTGAAAGAAATGACTTCGTAGGTCGCTCTTCTCCGAATCCTGTCCGCTTCGCAAAGAAGCCTTCCCGATCCGTGATCTATTTCCCGTACATCCAGCTTCTGATGTTGTCGGGGCAGAGATCGTCTGGAAGTTTCGCAAAAAATGCACTGACAGTTTTTCCGCTTTTCGAAGTGGTTTTCGAGGATGCATAAGTAAAACTCAGGTCTCGCGCGGGCATCGCCAAGTCGTGTGTAGACAGATACATAGACCTTTGGATGCCATTCTCCGCTTCGACGAAAACATGGGGGGAAACGCTTATCTCTCCTTCGCCAGAGCCCGGACGGAGAAGGCCATCAAGATGAAGATGGATTGTCGCATCGGCTGCGGAAATCTTGAACACAGGCTTCATCAACTCCAGCTTGCCGCCGTCTGGCAATGAGCTGTTCAGCGCCTTTCTCAGCTCGGCGCGTACATCTTCGTCCGGAAACCGACCCGACATCTGTCGTTTGTTGTGACCAAGTGCAAGGAGCAAGTGAAATTCTTTGCCTTTCTCTCCCGCAAGAAGGTTTTTGAGATCGATGCCGATCAGGAACAGAAAGAGACCCTCGCTGGAGACCTTCTTGAGGAGGTCATCGGTCTCAAAGATGAGACTCTTCATCGTAAGCCAGTCGCTACCGGTTTTGCTTGTAGTTGGGGTCATTGCTGCACTATCTTCGATAGGTTTGGTAGTATTCAACGGCACACTAATTACGTCGGCCTGTCGCGAGTGGATAAGCATCTTTGTGCCATCACTGAGAAACCCGAGTTTGGTTCTGTTAGAAGAAAGCGCCCAAAAGTGTAGTTCTGGCGCAAATGGTAAGCCTCTTTTGGTTCTGCGAACCCTGTACGTACGAGGGGAAGAGGAAACGTCTCAAACAGAGCAGAGTCTGGGCCACTTCAAAAGCTCTGTCTAGTGTTGCTGTATGTATGTACTGTACAGTTATGAGCATAAGTTGCTTCCTCTTCTGCACATATACTCAATGCTTCGAAGGCCAAGGACAGCCGTAATGTGCTCCCAAAATCTCCAAAAATAGCGGTGGCTGCCTAATCTAGACGAATTATGGAGCTATCACGGGGATGGCAGTGCGAGTAAGCAGAGAAGACATGTGACTGTACTTGATAACATCCGTTTTTGGCTTTAGTAGTCAGCCTAAACCCATCAAAATTCAACAAAAAGGTGTATACAGTCCCCTTGACTAAGAGATGACACTATATGGAGCATCTGGAAACATCCGGTGTGCTTCCCTAAAGAGAAAGCGGCTTATGCTCATAACTGTACTGTATGGACGTACAGTATGTGTCCACGCTGCTGAAAATCCGAATTCAACTTCTGGGACGGCGTCCACGTAGAGCTATATTTTGACCTGGCAGGGGTCATGCTCTCAGCTCGCAAGCCTAGGCTCCACTGTCGACTCGCCTACGGAAGAGGCTCGTTCCGTCGCGATTTCGACTCTTGTGAAAACTGACGACGTGAGCACAATAAAGCATTGTTCGACCACCGTGCCTGTGATTGGAGTCAGCTCTGGCTCTAGCAAAGGAAGTGGCTTCTCCTTGATCCATACGTTTTGTGTTCAGATCATGGCGTGCTGTTCAGAGCGCCGCCAAAAAATATTCGGCGCTCGCTCGCTCAATTCCCACCTCAGTGACAAATTTGAAGAAGGCCCGAGCCGCATTCCAGAACGACTACACCGCCATCAACTAGCCATCTTATCTCCTTAAACAATGCCATCAATCGTTGGTGATTCAGTCGGCGGCAGACCCAGAGAGCGAGTAAACAGTCTCCTTCGACGAGCGCTGGAAAATGCCCACCGACGCGCACGAGCAGACCCACGCCAGCCTCCCCAGACAGAATCCCCAGCCACGCAGAAGCTTTGCGAACCGCCGGTCAGACTTGAAATGAGAGATCATGTATCTTCTACCATGTGCGAAGGAAACACTCTTTTGTTTTCGCCTCTGGACTGTTGCGAGCAGGACCGCTGCAAGTAATGCGTCTTTCTTCAGGGAAAAGGGTGGCATCGTTGTGGAGTCATGTCGGATACTGAGCAGCCTCTCGTTGCTTCGACAGACGGTGAAGGCACGGATAGTCAAAGCACAACAGTGAGGAAGCAAAGGTTATCCATCGTACAAAGGCCGTCTCAGACGGCCAGCGACATGACAAGTACGATTTCCACTGCAGTAACCTTGACCAGACCTAGATATGTAAAACAGCGACAATGGTCCCGAAATTGGTTATTGCCTTTACAAGGAACCCAAGCAACACAGCCCTGCTGTCTTCAAAGAAAGTTACTCGAGAGTCATGAGTCCGTTTCTTCACAATCAAAGAGATCCAGCTCCGATTGAATCCTTATGACTGGATCGTCCCAGTCGACCTCATCTGAAGTTGAGATAGACAATCCTTCCAGTCGCTTTTGTGCGTCGTCCAAGATCTGCCACTGACGATTGAGCCTCTGGATGCTCGAACCGATGCGATCGATGACCGGTTGCAATTCATTCGCTGTGTTCCTCCACTGTGATGTGTCTATAGTATTTCTTTTGCTGCTGCTGCTGTGTTGCTCGGCTGTGCCCGCAGCTTGGCAGTTTACGACAGTCGCAAGCTTGTCTCTCGGTTGACTTGCAGAGCGCACCCGTTCAGCCGAGATGCCGAGGCGAGCCAATGTCGTCTCTAGAGTCTGCTGGCCGACCACCATGGGAGCGTCGTTCTCGATCTCTGATGGGTGAATGTCCGTATTGCGGCACACGAAATGCTTCAGGCGATCGAAGTTCTTGCCGCTCATCTCGCCCCCTCCTGAAGTGAATATGACCGTGATGTTGAAAGACACGAGCCGTGAATTTCCATTCTGGCTAGATGCGATACCAAACGCCTTGCATGGAAAGAGGCGAGGTACGGTGCGATGACCTTGAAAAATGGCGGGAGGGCGGGCCGATGAAATACTTCGCTCAGTGGCGTACCCATGGCCATGACACCCTCCTCGACACGATCCTCGTCCGACAAGCAGATTAATTCGCCACTCGCCTGGTTTGCCTTCTCGACAGCCATTAGGGGCTTGGATGTAATCGACAAGCGACGTCCAATTGTATGAAAAGCAGCCTTCTGTATGAAAAGCAGCCTTCTGTATGTGTGTTTACTCTTAAGACGTGATTGCTGCGTCATGTGACTGTAAGCAAGAAGCCAACTCGCCATACACCTTTGGACCGACTACAAGGATAGACGTATATCTTGTCTACCAGCCGACTACTGCTGCCGTCGTATGATAGCTGAATTGATGAGAAAAGAAAGCCGATTTCACCCATTGGAACGCTTCCAACCAGCCGATCCCCTTTCTAGATGAAGACCTGGACGAGGGCCAACGCACACATAACCAAACTTGCCACCAAATCGCCAACAGATGCCCCGAAAACACCTCCCTTTCTTGCTTCGACGCCGAGCAAGTCTGCGACAGCTTGAGACGTTGTATGCAGCGAAACCGCGAAACCCGTCACTACCGCGAAGAGCACGACAGCAATGACGTTCAACCCGAACGAGACAAAGCTGAGCAGCCTAAACTTGAGGCCGGCAAGCAAGAGTATGGTCGAAACTAACACCAACCCGAGCCCGGCGGAAAGAACGGTCTCCAAATTCGGACATTTGTCCACCAGACCTTGCAACTTTTCGACTTCCTGGGGCGAAGGGAGGAACGGGGCAAGGTCTTGGACCAGAAGAAGGGCCGAGCCAGGGATGGCGGCGCACCGAGAATCCACACATGCGTACTTTGTTCCCACGGACACGTTGACGGCAGACTCGCGGCCACCAAAGACTCCCCCGACGCGACTGCGGCGGTGACCACGCTGGACGCCACACTCTTCACCGCCGTGGCAATAGACCCAACCACGTCGGGAACCTGGACGAAGCGTCGCGCTTGTTCGTGCAGCTTTGCTACTGTCAGTCAAGACTCCTCACGCTGACGGGCACGCACCAGAATCTGCATTATGCCCTTTTTCTCGTTCGCTTCATCTCGCAGAACCCTGACGGTTAATGCAAGTATCACTACCGCCAAGATGACGTGGAGGGCCGTCACTATCTTGGATATCATTGTGACGAAGACGGCCAGTAGACTTGTGTGGGCGATCAAGAAAAGCCAACAGGAGACCTATAAGAAACGAGTCCATAAATAGTGTGACAAGTACGGTCCGTCACCTCCTTCCACGTACACACTTACGCAGATACGTCCAGCGCTGGAGCTACTTCTGACGGCACCAGGTACATCGCAAAGTGTATACTGCCGAAATGCGTTCATCGTTGCAGCTGTTTGTGGATTCTCTTGCTGTCGGGACGCAAGGCAGGGTGGAGGTCACGTCTAGGCAATATTTGATGCTCACCCGAGAAGGCCAAAACAGACTCCTCATGAGATTCATGGGTGGTCGATACAGTGTGACTTTAAATGACGATCCAAAGGTTGGGAAGGTTACGACACAGTACGTAGGAACTCGGGACTTGGTCCAACACCAGCAAGCTGCGGTAAATGGGCTTGGAGTACAGTGGCAGTCTCGCCTTCAGTTGTCCTCATGTTGTGCAAACAGTCGTCGTGATCCGTCCACCACCGAGAGCAACCGGGGCATGTGTTGCATGCCCAGACAGCGTTTCTTTGTCGCAAGCCCGGTCCAGCCACGACAGCGATCGATTTCCGGTTCTTGGCGTTTGGAAATGCTTTCATCACCGCTGTTTGTGGATCTTTCTGGCTGACAAGAGATGTTGTAAACATGGGGGCCCCCTGCTACAAGATTGATACTACCGTCCCCGGTAAGCAACAAACGGCGTTGAGCAGAATCCAACCTAGCAGGTAGAAAGATGCGGATTGTTTATGGCTCCCACTACAAAGTAACGTCAGCGTCCGGCGATTACTGCACCTTGACCTCCGCGTACTATGTCAGCTAGAGTAGCTATGAATGGCTGCGTCGATAAGGTTTCTGTAATCAAGAGACAGGAAAGAATGCTGGTAGCGGCTGTATTGTAAGTACCATGTACGCCATCGCTCAACGAATCACGAACAGCCAGAGCGAAGAAGAACTGTGAGCCGCAACGCACTAATCGACTTTTTACGAGACCGCATCTACCATGTTAACGATGGTGATCATCATGGAATCTTTCTAACCCAAATAGTAGACTACGTAATGGACCTTAAACGGCCGTCTGAGATGCTTGTTTTGTATCGTGACACAATTATCCAGCCCAGCTCGCAAACGACGATTCGTGTGCTCTAGCCAGGGCCCCACCTGGAGATTGGAATGGCTGCCCGCGGATCGAGACTTGTGTAAGCAGCGAACTCGGGCTCCATGAACTCTTGATAGGCCTTCAGGTGGTAGTTATCAATCATCAATCGGTCGTATGGGAGACTACCTTGGACCAAAGCTGCGCATAGTCCTTTCGCAGCTTCTACATAGCTCGATAGGCTGTTGTGCGTATCATCGAGCCGCTCACGGACTTGCTCGAGCTGGTCCTGCCGCTCTTGTGGGTTCATACCCTCCAAATGTGGCTTTTCCGGCACAACGCAAAGAAGCACATACTGAGCGGCCCCCCAGTTGTGGCGCAGCTGGCAGATATCGTGCCAGATTTTGGACCGTGACTGGAGAGATTTCATTTGCGTGGACATGCTGACCTTTTGGTCATTACTGAGACGGGCCATCTGCCTGTAAAACAGCACGCCGCTGTAACGGCGATAGAACTCGCTCTTGAAACCGTTCTTGATGGCAGACCATATCACTGACAGTTCAGAGCTTTCTGACAAGCGAGAACTCCGGTAGAAAGCCACGGCCTCGCTCAACATGTCAAGAATGGTCTTACATTGCTTGGGCATTTCTGGCGGCATCCTCGGCATCCTCATGTTGAATACCCGACCGCTGCGCAGCGAGGTGAGCTTTTCGCGAGGGGGCGCGGTTGATCGCGAGGACGATAATGGATTGTGCGGGGCTTGTGCCGACACAATCGTCCCCGCGTCAGACCTTCGTTCTCTTGACGAGGAGTGTTCCTCAGCCGGTGGGGAAGACTGGCTTGCTGGTTCGGGCGAGGCGCCGAACGTAAAGTCGCCGCCGTCTTCCATGTCTGCGGTGAAGGTCGAGGCTGCCGGTGTGAGATCATTGCCTTCGGGTAGGAAGGCTTCATCAAAGAAGACAGAGTTCTCTGCTTGCGCTTCCTGAATCCGGCTAGCAATATCGGAATCCTTCGTGTCCAGGCTTTCCATCAACATTTCCATAAACAGTCGTGCTCTCGCATTCCCGAGGAACGTGCTGTCGAAACGCTGCATCGGCACACCCCCCCGGGCCAGCATCCGCATGCCCAAAAGCATCAACACTCCCGAGTCTTCTGGACGCGTCGCAAGGGCAGGATGGGAAAAGCGAATTAAACGACGAGGAAACAGGCTTGTAGCTGCTGTTCTAGTTTTGAGCCGTCTTCGACGCGCATTCCGTACACCTGCACGCAATCTGCGTAGACAATGGCGGCAAACCAGGTCCGTTGCAAATGCATGGAATGAGTGTTGTGGCATCCGGCGTGCCCAAAAGCCCTGCTGGCTTCTCTATGGTGCCGGATGTAATGGAGATGGGGTCTATAAAGTGGAAAGATGGGTAAGATGACCGCAATAGCCGGAGATAACCGGCGACTACGTCCACGTCTACGCGACCATCTCGGGCAAGAAGCCACAACGATGGAGGGACTCCTTGTTTTGCGGTATTGATAGAAGAGCCCACAGTTTGCATGTAACTGATCCATTCGCTGGCGACATGGAGGGGCATGTTTTCTTGCTTGAAGAAATCTTCCCTTGGTGGGAACTCTACGGCTGTCCCTTCTGTTTCGTGGCAAAACGCCAGCGGGTAGCGACTTCGAATGAGCTGCAGAGCGCATTGCAACATCTCCATCGTTGCAGAGGAGAAAGGGTGTGTAGCAAGGCGATGGAAGAATTCGTACTCGTCCATGTTGAACCGGATGCGCAACGAGGCCTCGAGTCGATTTCTCGGAAGCTTGGAGGGGTTTTGTATTTGGGCCGTTGAGCTGTCTGCAAATTGGGATTTCAAGAACTCGCTCTGAGAACACTTGCGGATCTGCGGACATGACGGCTACACCCTAGCTGAAATGGCTCTTAGCGTAGGGGTACAAAATGAAGCGCAGGTTTTGTCTCCTGCCAATAGTGGCCGTGATGAATGACAGTTCAAGAAAACAAGCAGGGCTGCAGTGCGAACGGTGTCGGAGGATGGATCTACAACGGCAGTTCTAGCACCCAATAAACCGCAAGGACAGAACAGCATAAGTCGACCGTCGGCCGAAGGAGTCAATGGCCGGACGCAAATCGTTTCATGTTCATGGCCAGAAGCTGTAGACGAATTCGATGCGTGGGTGCCCAAAACCCCGGTACGGCCGAAGGAAGGTGGGTTTCTAAGTGGGTGTCTTGACATGAATTCTAGCTATATAAAGACAGCGTCGTCCTCCAAGCTCAGACGTAGAACTGGTGCAGTGCCTTTTTACAGTACACGTCGTGGGAATCTTTATTGCACCTTTGAATCCACCCCTCAACATGCATCGCCAGGAGACTATTCACGTTGATGCGCCAGAAGATGGTGGTCTCGGCCGAGACTCGATAGTCGAATGGAAGCCTTCGAGACGCCAGCTCTCCATCATGGCAACACTGGCTTTGCTATCGCTTATGGTTGCTCTCGACGCCTGTGTCATTGTCACCTCGTTGCATGTCAGTTGCCTTTCCAGGGCCACGTCCGTCACATACCAAGCTTACAGTCGCAGGTTATCATCGAGGACCTCGGGCTCAGCACATACGACGGCTTCTGGATCGGCACGGCTTACCTGCTGGCCAACGCCGTGATGATGCCTTTCATCGCCGACCTTAGCCATGTTTTTGGTCGACGGCCGTGCTTGACTGTTTCCGTCGCTTCCTTCGCTCTCGGTACCATATTCTGCTGCGTGTCCGACTCGATCGGCTTGATGCTGGTTGGGCGATCTTTCCAGGGCGTTGGCGGTGCTGGCATCATCGTCTTGTGCTTGGTTATTTTCACCGATATCGTTCCTTTGCGATTGCGGCCGAAGTGGTACGGTCTAGTGTGAGTAGCCCCTTCCCCAACTCTCTTTTCTTCTTCCGTCCGCTAACGCGCAGGTCATCCACAGACTGGGGGCGTGGGCGTTGGGCAATTGTGTCGGCCCTATACTGGGCGGCGTTATTGCCCAGAACACATCTTGGCGTTGGATATTTTACATCATGTTTCCGTTCTGCGCCGCCGGCTTGGTCCTCGTGCCCTTGTTGGTCACGATCGAGCCGCCGACCGCATCTATACGTGAGAAACTGAGGAAGGTGGACTGGCTCGGTAACGCCCTGTTCGTCGGCTCGGCAACTTTGCTGCTGGTGGCTGTCTCGTGGGGCGGCTTGCGCTACAGTTGGAAGAGCGTCGGCACTCTTCTGCCCCTGTTTCTCGGTGCGGCTGGCATGGTGTGGACCATGATCTACGAGTCACGCTTCGCAACGTACCCGTTCCTGCGCCGGCGCCTTTTCCAAACCGCCAGCTCTGTCGCAACGTATGCCTGCGGCACGATCCAGGGGCTTGTGGTATGGGTCACTTGGCGTTTCGTGCGCGAGATATAGTGCTAACGATGATCACAGATGTACGGGCAGCTGTACTACGTGCCTCTTTACTTCATGGATGTTAGGAGCTTCACGCCAGTCCAAACCGGCATCGCGCTCTTCCCGGTGATGTTTACGCTGGTGCCGGCGTCCATCATCACCGGCCGACTCGTGACAATGACGAACAACTACCGGTATCCGATCTGGGCCGGCTGGACTCTGGCCAGTGTTGCGTCTGGTTTGATGCTGCTGTGGGATGCCGACACGCCAGCGAAGGTATGGGCGCCGACGCTCGTTCTGCTTGGTCTCGGCCACGGCGCCATTTTGAACGCACAAAACGTTGCCTCGCACGCCCTCTGTGACGAAGGCGACGAGGCAATCGCCGCTGCAATGTACGCCTTTCTCAGGCAGTTTGGCATGGCGCTCGGGGTTGGCGTTGGCGGCTCCACCTTCCAGAACGTCATGCTGCTCAAGTTGGAGAATAACGGGTTGTCAGCCGCCGGCGCACGCGGAGGTGCAAGCGCTATTGCAGCCATTTTGAATGCTTCCCATGATTCCGAGCTGCGGCCCAAGATCTTGGATGCGTACGTCTACGGCTTGCGAGGCGTCTACGGGCTGTACGTTGGTGTGTCAGGAGCGGCGCTTTTGATGAGCCTCTTGATCAAAGGCGTGTCAATGAACAAAGATCTCCAGTCCGAACACAGGATACATGTTCAGGAGACGGGGCATGGAGGAGTCCAACAAGTCCAGATTTGAACGTGCTTCACATCCGGGGTTTATGCCCACGCCTGCAGTAGTACTACAGGGTGGTTGTGAAGCTGAAGCTAAGATTCTAATTATATACAGTATCAAAAAACAAGTCTTCGATACTAAGCGTCCCCGTACGATCTGAAGAGGAAATGAGAATGGCAATCATGTGAAGAACGATGTGCGGTTGTTGGGAAACTTGCATGCAAAGATTTCAGGTAGCATGCTTGTCCGGCGCCATCGTAGGTTTCCGGCATCGCAGAACTGTGCTATTGACGTTGGTACCTCTCATGCGTTCCACTGGCGGCCGTCGCAATCAGGAAGCGCCCCATCCAAAAAACAAGTCGGAGCATAGTCCAATGATTTCGAGGTGATTCGTGCGCAGGGAATAGGCATCTATTCATAATGTCTCCATACCCCCTCATGGCAAGGTATACGCATTTGGAGATGTTGACGTATGCGAATGGCATCCGGCGAGCTGAGTCAGCTGTGCAGACATCCACCTTGTATGACGAGCCAGCCTGACCAATAGCACGGCAGAATTTCAACCGCAACGGACCGCAAGCCACTTAGCCACGGTCGCATTGGCAAACGAGTGTTAGGTCTCCAGGTCCGCAGTGTCGTACCCGCCGCCTTTAATTTCATGATTGGATTGCAGTGATACGTGCCCATGGACTCAGAGCGCTCGCCAACAACACCCCCCCCCCACCCCCCCCCCCCAACGCTAGCCCCAGCAGGCCGTGTAATTGTAAATAGACCTCGCAGAAGGTCACAAACGGATCAAGTATGCGACGAGCCATTCCGCCGTCCGCCTACCATCTTGGCTGCTATGAACACTAGAAACATGCCGCTACCTCATGAAAAACAGCTCGACAGCTCGTCAATGCGGGCTGCAAGAAACAATGACTAGATCGAGACGAGTTCCTCGCTCGCTCGCTCGCTCGTGGCTGTTATTGTCCCTTCCCCTTTCCCGCTTTTTCCTTTTTTCTCCTCCCTTTCTCTTGTTGTTTGTATTTGTTTTTTCCCGCCGCTTTTGTCCTGAAGCTTGAATATTGGCGCTCGAAGCACACCAATACCCCTCGGGCTCTCATATGGAAAGCTCACGAATCACAATGTCAAAGCCCCACCAGCTGACTTGCTCCGTGTCGACTACGTTTCCGTGAAAGGCTTGGCGGCCACAGAACAAATTACCGCTGTCGTTCCCGACCACGTCATCTGAAAAGCGTCAGTTGTTTGCGACTGCACGGTAGATTGTGCATTCTACTCAGGTCTATCCCGTGATCAGCATAGTGTCGGCTGGCGCCTTTGGTCTCCGTGCTGCACTTGTAATTGGCCCACGATGTCGTCGAGTTGTCAGACGAGCAGGTGCCAACGGACCGGAAATAGTATCCCCTAGAAGTGATGAGTGCTTTGCCACAATCTGTCGGAGATGTACCCACTCGTCTTGCGCCTTCAAAATACCGTCAACGTTCACCAGGCAATGATTCAGATCAAGGACTGACCAGCGCCAGGTGCCTGTTGTGGTCCTGCAGTACGCGGCCATCTTGTTCTTTTCGCTCTTGAGGGTACCCCAGTCAACGCAAGAAGATAGAAAACCGCGGGGTTGGAGGGAGGTCTCTCTTCCCATAAGCTGGGCCGCCGTCCAATCTCCTCTTGCGTGCCCCAGGAGACTGCATACAATAGCCAAGCGGCTCAATGCTTTGGTAATTGAAAAGGCCATCCCACGCACAACGATTGACTTTTTGGCGAAGACAGCCGCATCTGGGTCAGAGACGGCAACGTCTTTATACATTGAAGATCAGCCAATATTGGCCGTGACAATGAGCACGGCGGATATGTGCTACATCACAGCAGAGCCCGTCCGTAGTCCCTTTTTGACTCTGGCCATCTTTATGGGTGCAGAGCGTGTATTTTGCATGTGTTTCGATAGGTATTTTGGTGCAGAGCAAACCTCTCGCGCGACGACTTAAGGGGCACAAATTAGCACCTTTTTCAGCCATAGCAGACCTGCCATGCGCCGTCTGTGTCGGCACAATGGGCTCTGAAGCCAGGAAGATACATGAACCACCGTAAAGTCAAATCCGGCTTTTTTCCGCTGAGTAATGAGCTAAGCCGAAGCGCGTCTAGGTGTGTGAGGCCGGGAAGCCAAACCTGGATTTTGTGTCAATGTATAAAAACACTAGCCATGGCTAGTGTCTGTCAACTCTTTTTTGCCACACTTCAAAGCACCTTCTTCGCAATGACACCAGTCGAAGTTGGCATTATCGGAGGACTTGCAGGCATATTGTTTCTTCTGACTGTGTTGTTATGCAGCGTTTGCAGCATCAGGAGAGAACAAAAGCGCGGTCATCCCACGGCCTATGCTGTGAGTCGTGCCATAGTCGGGCCCACACCGCATAACCCTGATTATCACTAGATGTCTTGATTCCTAGTTGTATAGCACTTGGAAGGACCGGATACCGCGTGGGGGTGCACGGAACTGGCGTCGTCTGAAGTGGTCTGGGCTATCAAGCTTTATTTGCGAAGCCAAGGGTATGAGTCGTGATGGTTCTCATCAATCAGCCTTAGGCTGCACTGCATAAACGAGATGCACAGCCCTTGACCTGTGTTGCATGTATGAGGTCGAGCCGCCTGAAGTGTGGGCACTGGACTGCAGACGTGTGAAGCGCACATGACGGTTTTTGGCTCTCCAAAAACCTCCCACCCACGGAGCCGGCACAAGTATAACACTGCTCTTCCCCCTTTGATCAAAACCCAACTTCTACTACAAGATCAGCCATCTCAATTACCAAGTTCATCTTCAATCAATTTCAACTATGGATGCAGATGTGGCTACGCAGCTAATGCACCTAACACGCCCACCAAAGTCTTATATGAGGCTTGACGACGTCCTGCTTGACCTCGACGAAGCAGAAGATACAGCAAACGCGATGCAGGCCGTCATGACAGATGCTCTTAGTGACTCGGCCTGGCCTGACCATAACATTCATCTTGCAAACCGGCAAGCCAGTGGAGAGGATAACGAAGACGAAGAGGAGCGACAGCGTCATCCCAGCGAGAGCGAACAAGAATATACCAGCAGGATGCAAAGAATGGCAGCTTGGCCACGATTGGAAGCTGGTCTGCAGGCCCGATGGCTAAGATGCGCCACCATTACGACTCAAGCACTCAGCTACCTCCAACGATGTAAAGAAGAAGGACATCCGTTGCGGGGTAAATCTGGCGACTACTACTATTACTACAACCCCAAATCTTTTTACGAGTACACGTGGATGTGCCTGAATCAAGGTCACGGTCCAAGATCTTGGAAATCCTCGCCGAAAATGCCTTCGGCATCACGCTATAGTGATGGGACTTGGTACTGCTCCAATTTAATCAACATGGTCGAAGAAACGGTGACGCGGTGGCATAAGGGTGCTAATTTGAACCGTTTAATTCCTGTATTGACTTTGGACGACGTTTGGCCAATTTCCGCGGGTAAATCGAAGGCGAGGGACAAAGAATCTAGAGCAAAGCCAAAAACAAGGCGTAGCAGGAGAAGGAAATGGGTCGCTAGGCAGACACATGTATGCGATGGGGCCGCGATTACCCCCACTGCAGCAACCACCCTGCTTTAGTAAGCAAGGACATGTATTTGGGCTGAATCGGGGCAGCCCGCTTATGAGGAGAAGACAACTTCACGGAGGTGCAGGCCTAACTCTTCCGACAGATTCGCGGAACAGCGCGAATACCTTAATAATCTTCTCTTTTCTCAAGACTCTTTTCCACACACTTGGTTGCTTTGCTCTGCCCATTGCAGCATGCATGAGCTGCCGCACAATTGTTGTAAGCCTAGCGGGGATAGAAATGCAAAAGATGAAGATCGCGTCTGTTGCTTAGAGCCTGCTGTACGCAGTAGGGTTGTTAGGTTGAAAGTGGCTTGTATTAGTCGTTGAGAAAGCCGGTCACGGTCGCGTGGAAAGCAGAGGCGGTCCATCTAGGCAGAATCGATTTACACCGCAAGGTGCAGCGAAGCAGCACGAACGAACGGTAAGGCAAGCGGTAGAGCGAATAATGTACAGCTGTGAGCATACTGTACTGTAAGCCGCTTCCTCTTACTTACAGTATTCAACACTCCGTAAGATTATAAGCGTGTCCCACATATTGTTAATTTGACTGGTATGTACACTAGAAAGCACTGGTTAGCGATGGGGCAGGGGTTACCATGTTCGCAATGTTCCTTACCAGCAAGACGATCTATAAATACCTGCGATGAACTCACTTCCCAAAGTCAAGAACCCCAAATCAATTCCAGTGGCGCCTGCATTATTCCAACCTGGGACTTGTCTATATTTCTGGTCTTTTCGTTGTCATCAGTCTTTCGCGTCTTGTCTCCCACCCACCAGCGAATCATCCAGCAGTGACTCCCGCCACAAGGGCCAAAATGTCCATGCCGAGACAGCGTAACGGTTTTATCGCCCCCTGCAAGATTCTGCTGTACGCTAACTTATTTCCTGTAGCATTCACAGCCCTTGTGCGACTAAAGCACTTGTACCTCGCAATCCTCCTCGCATGCGCTGTCTTGGGTGCCAACACCATGGCTGTCTTATCGAATGTCCCTCCAACGACCACATCGATGCTGGCTTGTTTTTCGAGGTTTCTATTGATCACTTCTGCCACCGCAACAGCCTTCACCGCAACCATAACAATTATGCTCTCGTTCGTGTTCCACTCCCACCGTGGCAGTTGGGTCGTGGCCTGGATCCCGGTTTTTTCCCTCAAATGCGCGTCTGTGCAGCTGATCATCGGGATGTTATTATGGTTTACGGCTGCAAATGCGTGGCAATGCGCTGCTATTCTCGTCCTCTGCTCTGGGTTCTTACTTTTGGTTACCGTGGGCGTAGCTGGATGGATTGCCGCGGGGACGCAATCATTCGTTTTCTCCGGCATCCGGTAGGGAAGGCGTCGGTGGAATGGCAAATCGTGTTTCCATCACATCCAGCATAAAGCGGGACTGTCATGTAACCAGGGTGTATGCGTCGATACGCAAGACATAATTAGTATAGTCACAACCAAAGCCGGGTTCTAACCCTTGACTTGATTCAGCAATTCTTTTACGCCGCAATTTCTGGCTGCTCCTGCTGGCATAGGACGCAAGACGGGCGTGCATTACTCGCTGGAAGCTGGCACTACTCCTTCGTGAAAGCCAGAAACAGCTTCATCACCACGCTGGTCGCCCACGTCGAATATTGCCAAGAGCTGATTGTTGCTTTTGGAGAAGGTACTGTCAGCCATACAGCAGGGGCCCCATATTTTTCAACATTGCTTGTCAGCAAGAAAATCCGTAAACAGCTGCGGTTGTCCAATCCCCAAAAGTCAATAATCAGAATCCGATTTCGGTTGCAAGATTCTACTGAAGACTGCGGTGAGGAATCAGGGCCTAAACGTTCGACTCCGTCATCAGCACCGTGACAGTACCATGGCAGAAACTCATGTCCGGGTCAAAAACACCATAGTCACCTCAGGCTTTTTCCACATGCCAAAGTTTTCTCAAACGAGGAAAGTTGAGCGAATGAAGCTTGGCTGTGGCATTGAAGGAAACAAATGCTGTAGTTGCTTTTCTATCGCCAGAGCCTGTGTGTGGTACAGTAGAATTCGAAATCGGTTTCCATGTTTGCAAAGAGAAATTCTTCTAAAACAGACGTTTTTGGATCCACTCTTGGACTGGGTACATGACGAAACCATGAAGATACATGCTTTGATGATCTCCGCAGTAAAGCCAGAAATGGCGTCTACACTGTCTTCGTAGTTCAGACCCATGTCGCGTAATCCAAGATCTACAAACGGCAGTGATTAGTGCCATCTCAGTTTTATGCCACTTGCTAATGTCTACGTAATTGTATATACAGCTTGCATTAAGTTATGCATCCATCTATTAATTACACTAGGTCTCAAGAAAGCCCCTTAATCTGGCTTTAAGCCAGCTGTACACTAAGACAATGGCAGCAAAATACCTAGTTCAAGGACAGAGCTTCGGCCTCGCATTCATCAATCCGCTATTCAGGCTTCGCTCAGCATAGCTCAGTTCCGCCTGGTTCCGAGCGTCGAAGGATATTGTGGTCCCAACACTTTCTCTCTCAGCTCCAGTGTTTGACGGTGTATCTGCTCTGCCTCGTCGTACTTCCCCTGGCTATCAAGCACGTGTGCCAGGTTGTTCATGCTGGTGAGTGTGGAGGGATTCTCGGGTCCCAGCATCTTCTTGCAAAGCTCCAGTGTCTGCCGATGCATCTGCTCTGACTCGCCATACTTTCCAAGCAGGTTATTGCTTTCTCCAGTGATAGACAGTAGGTCCCATAACGCCTCATCTTCTGTGCACCGATCCCGAACTTGAAGCGCCGCTTGTGCATGCGGTAAGTAGGCCATCCAAGTGTCTCGATTCTCATGTCTTGGCCACGGGAACTTCTTGGAAAGCCAGTGTATCGTCTCCGTAGCCTGCTGCTCCTCTTTCCCTCCTTCTCGAAGCCAGTTCCGCATCACCAGGCGCACCAGCGGATGAATGTCGAATTTATCCGCCACCTCACGCTGCACGATGAACGCGTAAGCCGTTAATTTGCCGATCGCTTCATCGACATCCATTTCGTCATCGGAATCCGTTCCGTCATCGGTATTCGTCTCGTCTTCTTCAGGTGGCAAAGAGCTCTCGGGATGTCTTTCTCTGCAAGATAACACATGAAGCTGAGGCATTTTGCTGCTAGCGGATTGTCCCTAGAGATGTGCTCAAAGGAGATCAGCCACGTCGTGGCGACTGGGTTCCGAATAGACTCGTATCGATCCTGGTCGTCGAAGTCCTTGCTCAGTAGCTTCACCAGCTTATCGTTACTAGACTTGCAATATCCAAGATATCTGGATACAGCCACGTTTGTGTTAGTGGCCATATAAGCAGACGCTTGGCGAATAGCCAAAGGCAGGTAAGTGAGGTATTTGAGTAACTCTGTTGTGCTTTGGCCGTCGCTGAACTGGCTTTCTTCCAAGCCGTTACATAGTAGCTGAGTAGCATCTATGGTGCTCATTTCCCGTAGACGCATAGGATGACCTCGACTAAACTTCGCTGCGATCTGGTGGTTTCGCGTTGTGAGCAAAATGGAGCCTTTCCGACTGGAAGGGAGATAAGACGTCAGCTTCGAGCTAGTAAACACTAAGTCCATATCGTCGGCGTTGTCGACGATAAGAAGCCAGCTGTCAACGTCGTCCCGTTCTAAGGCAGCCTTGACTAAGCTTTTGACGTCTGCCTGGTCGCCGTCGATGCCTTGAATCTTAAGGGTCTGGCCGATCTCGCGATACGCATTCTCGAACATGACCGTGTCCACAGCGGGTACCCAGAACACAGAGCAGTCTGAGTGCGCATCGCGAACACGGTAGGCGGCTTCGATGGCGACCTGTGTCTTGCCTATCCCTCCGAGGCCCACAACCGCAGTCCTCTGGCAGGTGTCTTTATAGGCGCTGGGGGGATTCTTTGAAGAAGCTGTGTCAAGATTGCATCTCTGCCGACGAAGTTTTCGTTCCGCCCAAACGGGAAAATGAAGTGGGGTTTCTGACGAGCAGTAAGATCCAAGGGTCCACCTATCATGCTGTCAGTCGACCATTCGTAGAATGACAGGTTTCTTCACTAACTACTCGTCTGCGTGACAGGCAATCCACTGAGTTCAGCCGGAACTGGTCCTGGCTGTGTATCGAAACGGCTAGTGAAATGGCCCACGAACTGCTCAATCGCCCTCCAGTTTTCGTCGATGTAGTTCCTGGTGTGTGCGGAGATCGTGCTCGACTTCTCCCAGTCGGACAACGTCACATCCTCCAGCCCCTTGTCGACATTGAACATTGAGCACCAAATCTGGCTTGGGTTACGATCCGCATTGCGCCCAAAGAAGTGCGAGTTTGATCACAGAGGCGCATTTTAAATTGAAAATTATTTAATTGGTCTCGTGGAATTAATTCCTTAGCTGGAGCCACCATCATGATCCCACTCATCAGGAAAGGAATTACTATGTTCCTCCCTGGAGACCCTGTCACGTACCCATGTCGCTAACAATAGAACCTTCCAGAAGTTCGTAAGTCATTGGCCTTTCACTTTTGCTTCGAGCACGGATCGAGAGTCACGTATATTTTAATTCTTCACCACTCTCGAGTAACTCGGTCCACATCAGCGTCTCCCAATATGTCCTCATCAGCGCTGGCGTTCACAACGCTGTTGGACGACTATGACTGGTCATCCTTTGACTCGATAGACGCGCTTCCAGATGCTTACGACAGCGGAAACGCTCAACGCATATCCGCTAGCCCTGTGGTGATTGACGCAGAGGATGCTCAGACAGTCTCTTCAAGCCCAGCCTTGAGCCCAGCCCCAAGCCAGACCCAGAGCCAAGCACCTGCGTCTAGTGGCAGACTCCCCTTGCTGCAGCTGGCTGACTGGGATGAGAACAAGACCTACGATGAGCAACCACCAACGTGTATCCATTATTCGATCGAGTGGAAGTTGACAGCAAACAGCAGAGTAGTGTCGAAAGACAGCGAACCAGACCTTGTCCTTGCACCGAATGCCTTTTGGGAACGAACTCTGCGCCAAAAGCTCGATAAGCTGGTGAGGAAGAAGCTGCCGTCCAACAAGTCGTTCAGGATAGATCATTCCAACGTCACCGTCTCCGTGCGAGATCGCTCTCAGCGTGACCTTGTCAAACGATTCGACGATCTTGATCTTGACTGGACAGTCGTGGAGAGACAGCTCAAAACTTGGGGCCATCTATTCCGTGCCGGAAGAGAACTCAGGGTCCAAATGTCTTTCAACTATCTGGAGTTCGGGTCATCCACTGCCGTGCAGCGAGGCACCAAGCGTGGCTTTTCCTCCATCACACAGGACAGATTGCACGAACGGGCAACCCAGCTCGATGCTGAAGAGAGCTCTACAGGCCAGCCGTCGATTTGGCGGCGGGTCTACGCCTTAATGCGATGCCCTGGGCCGCCGTGCAATCTCGGGCCGCACTGCTGGATTGACGTTGTTTGTGGCAAAAAGCATTTCAGCTATTTGCAAAATCGGTGTCCTACTCACTAACAGTCTTGAGATAATCCAGGCGCACGGACACAGTTCGTATTGGCCGTTACATACTCTACAGGTACCTTTGTACTGTTTGGCTACGCTACTGCAACTCGGAATTATCACGTGATTATACATATGGTTTCTGACAGATATTAGTATGGCGGCTAGCGAATAGGCATATGGGTGTTCAAAAGAGCGTATATTGTTGCTTAGCGAGTAAGCTGATAGTGCTAAAATGCGTCCTATTTATCTAAGGAAAGAAAGCATAGCCGAACCGTTTAAGAATGAGTAGCCAGGCTAATTCAATATGAGGAAGTCATGGGGTAAACGAGGGGCCATGACTCAGGATTAGCTGACCAAGGTCTGACAGTTTGTCAGACCTGGATATTGCATAATCGAGTCATACATTCAACCTGTTAGATTGACGCCTGTGTCCGGATAAAAGGCTGTCAAAACTACAATACTCGCATAAATGTAATATTCAAGAACCGGGAAGAACGGGTAAATACAAGACAGAACCCCGCTTCGACCGGGATGGGAAGAATCCCTCAATCAAGCACAACAACCACTCTTTGATCAATGAACCCCAGGTGTATTGCATCGAATCGATATCGTCTATCTAACACAACCCATGCTCGATCCTCTATTGCAATGCGGGATAACGTATATGATAAGCGAGCTGGCCAGACAAGCGAGCTGGCCACCTTCTTATCATACCTTAAAGCACTTATCTTTATCTATTAATTAAACCTTTAACATTAGGCTAAAAGTAGTAAAAGTTTCTAGATAGCTATTGATAAAGGTTTTATACTATAAAATAAATCTACCATATTTTATATATAGTAGTTAACTAAGGTATACTTTATATACCTTATCGATAAGAGGCTTATTCTATTTAGCTATAAGTAGCTAATACTGAATTTTATAGGAATTTACTACTTAAGTATAACCCTTATCAAACGCTATTTACTAACTTTTACTATTTTTAGCCTAATAACAAAGGTTTAATTAATAGATAAAGATAAGTGCTTTAAGGTACGATAAGGAGGTAGCTAGCTCGCTTGTCTGGCCAGCTCGCTTATCATATACGTTATAGGAATTATGGCCGAGAATCCCTTCTCTGCTTCATGTTTTAGGTTAGAGACGTAACAACAACACCACACTCGCTTCGTAGGCAATAGACCAATATGCCCAATTGCTGGCCGCCACACTGTCGCCTGACACAGTTTTCGAGGCTGGTGCCCAAGTTACCTATAACGTGAATGATAAGCGAGTGAGACAGACAAGCGAGTGAGACACGAAACTGCGCCGATGATGCTTCAACACGAATGGACACGTTTCTTCCACAACACATTATGGCATCCAGAAGCAATGAGTCAGGCATACAGCTGGCCCTTCAAGCTATCAGAATCAATCCAGAGCTTAGTGCACGGGCTGCAGCTACGATCTACTCGGTCAGTCATGCAAGATTGAGTCGACGATTGAAGGGCTCTACATCTCGAAGCGACAGGATACCGAACTTGAGGAATCTTTACGTTGCTAGAAGAGCAGACGTTAGTTGATCATATTCTCGATCTAGATGCCTGATCATTCCCTCCCCGGATCCGTGGTGTAGAAGAAATGGCTGATCGATTGCTTGCTGATCGCGACGCGCCTCCCGTTGGGAAGCGCTGGGCCTTAAACTTCGTTAAACGATAACCATAGTTACAGACGCGTTTTTTTCGGAAGTACGACTACAAGAGAGCCCAATGCGAGGGTCCAAAGGCTATTTGCGGCTGGTTTGCCCTTGTGGAGAACATAATTGCAAAGTACGGTATTAATAAGTCTGATAACTACAACTTTGATGAGACTGGCTTTATGATGGGTCAGATTGCATCTGGAATGGTTGTGACAAGTGCTGAAAGGCGATCAAACAAAAAAATGGTGTAGCCTGGTAATTGAGAGTAGGTTATAGTGATTCAGGCTATTAACTCACAAGGCTACAACGTCCCGCCATACATCATCGTTACAGGCCAATATCACCTCTCAACCTGGTATACAGAGTCAGGTGTCACGAGGAGGTCAAGGCAACCAACTGCGCCACAAAGCAAAAGCTTCGATAATGATGCACCTGCATCATTTTCCCTTGTTCTGCATTATATAGCTACACACCGGTTAGACGCCTACCACTGTAAGCGACCGGGTCGTAACATCAGGTTTCCCGGACGACTGGGTCATTGCAACGTCTGAAAATGGATGGATAATAAATGAAAGAGGCCTAGATTGGATATAACACTTTGATCGTTATACGAAAGCATGTTTGAGAGGCTAATATCGCCTCTTTGTCGACAATGGGCACGAAAGTCACCACTCAACAGACTTTGAGATATGTTGCAAGGCAAACAAGATCGTTACACTTTGTATGCCGCCTCATTTGTCTCATCTACTCCAGCCCCTTGACGTTGGGTGCTTTAGCCCGCTACAGACGGCGTATGGGCAACAAATTGAGGATAAGATGCGGCGGGGCGTAACCCACATCTCAAAGGAGGACTTCTTTCCTGCATATCGCAAAGCGTTTAGTTAAGCGATGACTGAAAAAAACATCTAAGGGGGTTTTAGTGGAGTTGGGCTTGTTCCTCTGAGTGTAGAAAGCGTCCTATCAAAGCTGGATATCCGGCTACACATTCTAACGCCTCTAGTATCACCACCTCAGACACCTCCGCCTTGGGTTTCAAGGACACCAAACAACCTAGTAGAGGCAAGCTCTCAGTCCAACTTTATCAAGAGTCGGATCGCTCGTCACCAAAGCAGCTCCCTAACCTCTATTTGTGAGGCTGTTGAACGACTTTCTAAAGGTACAACAGGGATCATGTATTAAATAGCCTTACTTAGGTCTGAGGTACAGATTCTTAGAGATGAGAATAACTAACTTAGTCGACGACGGAGAACCAAGAAAACACGCCTACAAGACGGAGGAAGTCCTACGGTAGCTGACGCTGCAGATATACAGTCACAGAAAGATGTGACTGCGCAGGTTCAGGAGGAAACGCGTCGCACTAGTGGTCGCAAACTAAGGGCCGAGACAGGTCATCGACGATGTGGCGTCTGTGGTAACCTAGGACATAATGTACGAACGTGCCAGTTTATTGAAGAGATATCTAGAGATAAGGATTATAAGTACTTTGAATTGAACTGATGCTGTTGATTTTGATATGGAAGCCAGTTTATCTCGTCGGCGCAGTTTCGTGTCTCACTCGCTTGTCTGTCTCACTCGCTTATCATTCACGTTACACGATAAGTTTAAAAGCCATCCACTTGTTAGAGGCGAAGCACACACCAGACCACGGCGACAGCCAGAGCGAAAAACAAAAAAATCATAACTTGTGCACCACCTGGCCTGAAACTGGCACCTTCAAGTACTTCAGTCTCTTCTTCAGCCTCCTCCGAGTACGCGCTGCCCAAGTCTTGCTCTTCTTGGTCTTGGAGGGCGAGCAGTTGCGGCAATTGCGCATCCCAATCACAATAATCTAGCCATTTCGCCCGACGTATTAACGCCTTCCTCCGTGTCTTCGACTTAACCCCGAGTCCGAGGAAAATTTCTTCGGAGTCAGGCGTTATCGGCTGGCGGTCCCTGTAGGCTAGCTCGAAGGTATATTGCGTTAGGTGCGCGAGTGTTATGATGAGCACGTGTTCTTCAGCCATGTCGTAATCGGGGAAGAATCGGCCAAGCATACGTCGATCCTCGGGCTTTACAAGTCCGAGCAAGGCGAAAACCCTATCTCTAGTTTCCTTGCACTTGGCACGGTGGTGGGCGACGACGAGGTCGTATAGCGGTTGCAATAGTTCCGGATACCGATCAATCGTACGGCTCATAACGAGTGGCAAGGCAGGATATGACCCTGCCTTACTCCCTCCAGGATCGAGGTCGTCCGATTGGGGAAACTCGTTAATATCTGCCTCTGTGCATAAGATATGCTGGAAGTCGAACCATCTTATTCGGTTATCACTGCAATAGAGCTCGACTTCTAAACCAAGCAGGCATTCCTGAATAACCCAGAAGCGAGTCCAGTACGGGCGACTCGCGAGCTTGAGCATGGATTCTCGCCAATCGAATCCATCGCTTTCTAGCGTCTTGATAGGAGCGAGAGTATTTCGGGGTAGTCCCTCTGATAGAGGTATCAAACCGAGCCAAACAGAGACGCAGATAGCACTCCTGTATGTCTGATCCATGCAGCGGACTTGTGAGTTACGCTCTGCATCGTTGGCTTGGTTGATGCAAATCGCGTCAACCCAGAGGTACTCCCACTCGGTATGCCGTGAAGCAAGGCTCAAGTAATACAGACAAGACCATAGATTTGGTCTGACTGGGAAAGGTTGACCATCTAGGAAGATTATCTCGGAAGGGCTGCCGTCCCCCCAGGTGTATGAGACCGCTGTGTACTTATAGTAATTTACCGCTGCGCGACGCACAGTGATGACTGAAAAGTGAAGGTTGCCGTGAGACAATGAGACTGGTCGTAGTAGTCGGAGGTGGTCCGAGTCGAGAGAATCGCGGTATGCCATTGGAGGCAGAAGTGATAAAGATCGGAGTCTGTTGAGGGAGTATCTAAAGATGAGAGGAGTGAATTCACAACGTCGTTGATAGTGAACGTCGACCGATTTGCTATGAATTAACGATTCTGACGACGTGAGCGACTCGAGACAGACGGGGTGCACAGCAGGGCACTGCCCCACTACTGGCAAACAATTCGCTGGAGCTGTCGATAAGGCGGCCATTGCCTTAATACCCCGCAGCATCATTATCGGTGGTGAGCAGAATATCATCGGAACTGGCGTGGAATCCACTCTATAAATACAATAGATTCGGGGCTATGCTTCGGATTCAGGCAGAAACGTAAGGTACCGGTTGGGGTACTGTATCAAAGTGTCGACATACTATTGATATTTACTTTGTGAGGTATTGTCCTGCTCCTGAATTTCCTTAAAGACTTTGGACGAACGGGACACCGATTTCGCAAATACGGATAGGCAGCGTTACTTGCCCTCTCGGCTCAGCCTCCGAGCGTACCGATTGAGTGACAAACTTTTTAAAATACACTGTGTGGGGTAATATTCCTGCTCCCGAATTTGTCAAAGGGTTTAAATAACAGGACACCGATTTCGCAGCAGGTGTACAAGTTGAAGTCTCATCATCTGAAGGCTATAGTTCGACACGTAGAGCAGGGCTGTGCGTTTGACACTCACGATGACATGCCTGACGACATCCGCGACCAGCTGTATGCCGAGGAGCAGCAACACGCTGAACGACAACGGAAGACCAATGCTCCATCGACAGGCAATTACCCACCCATCAACATCACCAACGTGCTGCCAGCCTCCTCGCCGCTTGCGTCCCCCGCAGGCGCCGCGACTCCCCTCAACGCCTTATCTCCTGCTTGCTGCAATGCTGTCCTGCCCCTAGAGATTGCGGGACCGAGAGATGTGGCCGTGCGAACGTACTGTGAGTGGCAGTGCTCTCAGGTGGAGAGCGAGGCGCTCAAGTTGGAGTTCTGGAAGGCGTACAACGCTGCGCTCGACCATGGCCTCGATCTCGAGCAGGTGCACGAAGATCAACAGCCCGACTTTTTCATCGAACAGGGCGTCAAGGTTGGTATAGCGCGGCGATTCGTCCGCGATATTGGAAAGTGGGTTGAGAAATACAGCGTAGTGTGATGGCTACCAGGCTTTCTTCTCGATGGGCTTTTATCTTCCGCCTCTTCAAGGCTCTTAATAAAGATGCCAACGTTTCGAAAATGGCCTCGAGCGCTTGACTTCCGGGTGCCAACCGTTGCACGCACCATTCCAGAAACCCCGGGAAGTCTGCTTCGGGAAGGCCATCGTGCTGGTGATAGTGTCGCTTGATGAAGCTTTTGAGCTCTGCAAAGCTTTCTTCGATTGGATTGAGATCGGGAGAGTAAGGTGGAAGGAAGTGTATTATGACACCTGCTTCTGCGCAGAGTTCTTGGATTCGCTCGGAGTGGTGGAAAGAAGCGTTGTCCATGATGATCACGGACTTTGGCTCTGGCCACCTCCCACAGAAAGGGAACAGCTCCTCGATGAAGCCCTCGAACACCGTACTATCAGTAGTGCTTTGAAACACACGCGAGTAAATAACGTCGTCTTGCGTGTAAGCAGGCAAGACCTGGTATCGTCGGTCACGATGAAATCGAGCAACCTGAACTGGGGTCACTCCCAACAGGGACCACCCAGTCCGCCAAAAGCCAGCACGCTTGTCGCAACCTGACTCGTCTACAAAGACTAGGTGATAGGAGCAGAAAGCTAACAGCCCATAGAGATAGAAGTCCCGCAGATCTGCCTTTCGTTCTTAGGCAACGCGTCAGGCCACTTTTTTGCTCCAACCAGCTGAAGCCAAAGCACGACTAATGCTGGAAGCCGTCACTAGAGTCTCAAACTCGTCCCAGAGAAACAGTATCATCTCGTCCCGATAAAGATCGGGCTTTTCGATCAACCGGTGGCACAAAGCACTCATCATAGGCGGCGTGATACTCCTAGGGCGTCCGACTCCGTTGGGAGGTGCTTTTGTGTCTCCAAAGCATTCGATATTCGCTCGGATGTTGCGCACCGTCCGCGCGCTACATCCAGCGGCCTCGGCTATGCTAGTGTTGGTGAATTCCCAGTAAGGATCATGTCCTGGATCAGCTCATGCTGCGATACAGCAATGTTGGGCGCCATGGCGGAACAGTCATCCGGTCATGCTTCGCCTACATTGAGATACGGTGGTGCCTGCTGAGGGTCGTTAGCGGGATGTCAAAACTCTGAGGACGGGGTTCTCACAGATCAAGCATCACCAAAATAATCTGCGAGTCGAGATAGCTTGTCCGCGGTCGCACCGCCTGGTGGCCCTACAATTCACTATATCTGATATATGTAGGGATAGTTTGACACTTTCGCACGGGACGAAGCATCGCTATATGTAGATCAGCCGGACAATTGAGCCAGAATAGCTGCTGGACCAGTGCTAAGCCGATATTTAGTGTCAAACCAGACATCTTGATGCTGTGCTTCCAGCGTAATCAGGCTTGGAGCAGAATTGAGAGGTTGTCTTTAGACACATGGTAATCAACAGACGGACGCATAGACGCAGCCTAGTCTGTATCTGCAAACGGGTGAGCATAAGCAAGTGGCATAGAACTGAGACGGCACTTATCACCACCGTTTGTGGATTTTGCATTGTGCAACATGGGTCCGAATCATGACCACAGTGTAGAAGCCGTTTCTTGCTTTCGCTGCGCAGGTCATCGGCAAATGTACTTTTGGGCTCCGCTATGTATCCAGTCAGCATAGTCGGCATGTGGATCCGCAAACATCGTCTATGCACGGGCAGTTCTGGATCCGCTCGCTGACCGGATACATCTTGGGACCCAGACGGTACTTTCCTTAACCAGCTCTAAATCAACAGCGGGAAACGGCTTTTACACTGTGTTTGTAGTTCGAAACCATGTTGCAAAGTTCAACATCCATAATCGGCAGACGTACATAGTAAGTGCAGTCTTGATTCTATGACACCTGCTTATGTCTGCTTATTTGCATATGCAGACTAGATTCTACCTATGCATCCGACATGCGATGCATAAGGCATGAGTGCTTTATTGATGAGTGTCATGCGGAGCTCAAGTGTTTCATGAACGGCAGTGGTTAAACTACAGTAGGACCAGGATAATCACGCCTTCCGAGTCCTTTGCTTTGCACGTTTCGTCAATTACTTGCGAGCATTGCCAATTGCCGAAGGCTTTCAACTGGAACTGGGCTGGTTGTTGACCAGAGCGCGTCGGTAGGTCTAACCCCAGTTTCAAGTCAGACTAGGCATCCCTGCTGGTACAAGTGGCAGCTTTGTAAATTCAGCCATGGCTGTGATAAGCCGAAGTGGGTGATTGGGTTGGTCATTCACGTGGTGGTGGGACTACCCCAGCTAGGCACGGTATTTCGCTTATGTCAGACATGCCTCGTAGGTGGGCCGCCTCTCTGATCTGAAATGGAACAGACCAGAGACGACAAGTTTCCCCGCACTTTGGACCATCTGAAGATCATCGTCCAAACTCAAATCATCAAAGACCCGTTGACTGACTACCAGACCGGGCCGGACCGAGTGATCCACAATGGAGTCTACGTCTCCGGACCCGTCCCCGCCGCTACGGATCCTGTCCCTCGGTTAGAACAACCACATCCGGCTATTTTCTGGTCACTAACGCATCCAGATGGCGGCGGTATCCGGGGTATTTCCAGCCTTCTGATTCTCGAGCACTTGATGGAGGAGATGCGCAAAGCGCAAGGTCTTGAGCACGTGCCACGACCATGTGAATGCTTCGACTTCATCGGCGGAACGAGCACGGGAGGGTATCGCCACTCGTAACTTCTTTTACTTGTTTCCCGCTAACCCTTCCTAGAATCATTGCCATCATGCTGGGAAGGCTCCGCATGACTGTCAACGAGTGCATCCGAGAGTACCGGGAAGTTGCCCAGAAGGCGTTCACTCCGAAACGAACGACAATCTTCCCGGCCTCGCCGAAGGGTGCCTTCTCCGCCACGGCGCTCGAGGAGGCGGTCAAGAACACAAGCAGAAAGTTCTGTACAGCGGCGGACTGTGCCGGCCAGCGGCAACAAGGCATCGCAACAGATAGGGCTTGTCCCCATAGAGACTTGGAGCTCCGCGATCCGGGATGCACCAAAACGTACGTATCTCTTCTGTAGATTTCTCAAATACGTGATGGGAGACTCACCATGTCCAAGCGCCGTCCTTGCCATCACCAAGGACAATGTTGATGCTCCGCCGACGTTGCTTACAACCTACGATACGTCGGAGGGCTTTCGCGGTTGCTCAATCTGGGAAGTGGCCCGAGCAACGTCCGCGGCGACGACCTTCTTTAAACCCATTCGAGTGGGCCGGGACGAGATCGAGTTCGTGGATGCTGGTTTTGGATATAACAATCCATGCGAAATCCTTGTCAACGAAGCGCAAAAACAGTTCCCATCACACACTCGGCTTCAAGTGCTTAGTATTGGTACCGGGCTCGGAGACGTCGTCAGTATCGGTAAAACGAGGATGGACATTGTCCGCGCGCTGAAGAGCATGGCGACCAGCTCGAAGAAAGTGGCAGCAAGAATGGACCAGCAGTATGGTGACAGCCATCAGTACTTCAGATTCAACGTCGACAAGGGGCTGGAGGATGTGACGTTGTCGGACTGGGAGAAGTCGAGCACGATCTCTGCACATACCAGGAACTACATTGATGAAAATCGGAGGGCGATTGCACACTTTGTAGACCATTTTACCAGTCGCATCGTTGCACAGCCTAGACCAGTTCTGGCCGAACTCGGTGGACGGCCTGTCACAGAGACGAGTACTTAGTGGAGAATCCTTTCATTTTATGCACAGCGAACTGACAATACGATAGATGAGCCCTTGAATCGTGTTGCTCATCAGAAAACTCACTTCATCGTCCCATTTGGACGGAATGAGAACTTTGTCGGCAGAGATGCGATCATAACACAGCTTCTCGAAAGAATCCCGCCCGGCGCCTATAAAGACACCTGTCAGAGGACGGCAATTGTGGGTCTCGGAGGGATAGGCAAGACACAGGTCGCGATCGAAGCGGCGTACCGTGTTCGCGATATAAATCCTCAATGTTCAGTGTTCTGGGTACCCGCTGTAGACATAAGCATGTTTGAGAACGCGTGTCGCGCGATCGGCCGCGTGCTTAACATCCGAGGCATCGACGACGAACAAGCAGACGTTAAAAGCTTGGTCAAGACTGCGCTAGAACGGGACGACGTCGGCGACTGGCTTCTTATCATCGACAACGCGGACGACATAGACTTACTGTTTACAAGCTTGAAGCTGATGACGTACCTCCCTTCCAGTAGGAAGGGCTCTATCCTGCTTACAACTCGAAACCACCAAGCCGCAGCGAGGTTTAGTCCAGGTCGCCCTACGTATCTAGAAGAGATGGGTGGCATAGAAGCCACTCAGCTCCTGTGCTGCGGCTTGGATGAAAGCCAAATGAGCGATGCACAAAGCACAACACAGTTGCTCGAGCATCTCACTTATCTGCCTTTGGCTATACGACAGGCATCGGCTTATATGGCCTGCAACAAAAGCGTGACTGTGTCCAAATACCTTGAGTATTGTAAGGCCAGTAGCGAAAGGCTGGTGAAGCTGCTGAGTAAGGAATTCGAAGACCAATATCGATATGAGGCCATCTGGAACCCAGTAGCTACGACGTGGCTGATATCGTTTACGCACATCTCAAGGGATAACCCACTAGCAGCGAAGTACCTTAGTTTCATGTGTTATCTCGCAGAAAAAGACATCCCCAGAGCTCTTTTGCCTCCTGAAGGAGACAGAATAGATACGGACGACGAGATGGAGACTGACGAGGCGATAAGCACGCTGATGGCCTACGCGTTCATTCTGAAGCGGGAAACTGTCGATAGGTTCGATATCCACCGACTGGTGCGCTTGGTGATGCGTAACTGGCTGAGGGAGCAGGGAAAAGAAGAAGAGCAGGTGAATGAGACGATTTACTGGCTTTGCGAGAGGTTTCCTTGGCCTGACTACAAGAACCGAGAAGTATGGATGGCCTACTTGCCGCATGCGCAAGCAGCACTTCAAGTTGGGGACTGGTGCACGGACGATGAGGCGTTATGGAATCTGCTGTCGATTACAGGAGAAAGCAATAACCTGCTTGGGAAGTACGAAGCGGCAGAGCAGATGCATCGACAGACACTGGAGCTGAAGAAGAAGGTGCTGGGACCCGAGAATCCCTCCACACTCGACAGCATGAACAACCTGGCACTCGTGCTCAACAGTCAGGGGAAGTACGACGAGGCAGAGCAGATGCATCGACAGACACTGGAGCTGAAGAAGAAGGTGCTGGGACCCGAGAATCCCTCCACACTCGACAGCATGAACAACCTGGCACTCGTGCTCAACAGTCAGGGGAAGTACGACGAGGCAGAGCAGATGCATCGGCAGACACTAGATCTGTACAAAAAGGTGCTGGGACCCGAGAACCCCGACACACTCGACAGCATGAACAACCTGGCACTCGTGCTTGACAGCCAGGGGAAGTACGACGAGGCAGAGCAGATGCATCGACAAACACTGGAGCTGAGGCAGAAGGTGCTGGGACCCGAGAATCCCTCGACACTCAGCAGCATGAACAACCTGGCAAACGTGCTTGAACGCCAGGGGAAGTACGACGAGGCAGAGCAGATGCATCGGCAGACACTAGAGCTGAAGGCGAAGGTGCTGGGACCAGAGAATCCCTCGACACTCAGCAGCATGAACAACCTGGCACTCGTGCTTCGAAGTCAGGGGAAGTACGACGAGGCAGAGCAGATGCATCGGCAGACACTAGATCTGTACAAAAAGGTGCTGGGACCCGAGAACCCCGACACACTCGACAGCATGAACAACCTGGCACTCGTGCTTGAAAGCCAGGGGAAGTACGACGAGGCAGAGAAGATGCATCGGCAGACACTGGAGCTGAGGCAGAAGGTGCTGGGACCGGAGAATCCCTCGACACTCAGCAGCATGAACAACCTGGCAAACGTGCTTGAACGCCAGGGGAAGTACGACGAGGCAGAGCAGATGCATCGGCAGACACTAGATCTGTACAAAAAGGTGCTGGGACCCGAGAACCCCGACACACTCGACAGCATGAACAACCTGGCACTCGTGCTTGAAAGCCAGGGGAAGTACGACGAGGCAGAGAAGATGCATCGGCAGACACTGGAGCTGAGGCAGAAGGTGCTGGGACCGGAGAATCCCTCCACACTCGACAGCATGAACAACCTGGCACTCGTGCTTAAAAGCCAGGGGAAGTACGACGAGGCAGAGCAGATGCATCGACAGGAACTGGGGCTATGTAAGAAGGTGCTGGGACCAGAGAATCCCTCGACACTCACCAGCATGAACAACCTGGCACACGTGCTTGAACGCCAGGGGAAGTACGACGAGGCAGAGCAGATGCATCGGCAGACACTAGAGCTGAAGGCGAAGGTGCTGGGACCAGAGAATCCCTCGACACTCAGCAGCATGAACAACCTGGCACTCGTGCTTCGAAGTCAGGGGAAGTACGACGAGGCAGAGAAGATGCATCGGCAGACACTGGAGCTAAGGGAGAAGGTGCTGGGACCGGAGAATCTCTCGACACTCATCAGCATGAACAACCTGGCACTCGTGCTTGAAAGCCAGGGGAAGTACGACGAGGCAGAGCAGATGCATCGGCAGACACTAGAGCTGAAGGCGAAGGTGCTGGGACCAGAGAATCCCTCGACACTCAGCAGCATGAACAACCTGGCACTCGTGCTTCGAAGTCAGGGGAAGTACGACGAGGCAGAGAAGATGCATCGGCAGACACTGGAGCTAAGGGAGAAGGTGCTGGGACCGGAGAATCTCTCGACACTCATCAGCATGAACAACCTGGCACTCGTGCTTGAAAGCCAGGGGAAGTACGACGAGGCCGAGCAGATGCATCGTCAGACACTGGAGCTGAGGGAGAAGGTGCTGGGACCAGAGCATCCCTCCACACTCACCAGCATGGACAACCTGGCAGGCATGCTTCGAAGCCAGGGGAAGTACGACGAAGCAGAGCAGATGCATCGACAGGCACTGGAGCAAAGGGCGAAACATAGAGATATGTTTCACGTCAGCAGGAGCGCGGCAACTATGGGCCTTCTCAGGACCATGTAGAGTGGAAGAGACCACTGAGTTTTCTCTATACATCCGCACATAATCCAAGGGAGAAGGTTATGGGATCGGCGAATCCTTTAAGACTTAGAACAGAGCATATCCTGTACGGCAGTTTAGAAGTTTGGACGGACTCTAGTTCTACGGCTTCGGTAGACTGAATCTGCTACAGCATTTGTCACGATATCCTTCTGCTGTAAGTCGATTCTGCCTAGATAGACTCCACCTAGCTTTGTTAGTGACCCGTGACCTCATAAGCGGTCTTGCGGTGAAATACACCTGGATAATTCAAGCCACGATTGACCTTACAGCCCCATTGCATACGGCAGGCTCTCAGCAAACATTACAATCTGAGGGTCTATCTGAAATCAGCGAAAGCGGCTGACCCTGTATGACGTGTGATCAGTGGGGCTAGAGAGGGGTGTGCGATTAGGTGGAAATAAGCAAGTAGCATAAAACCGAGACCGCACTGGATTATCACCGCCATTTGTGGATGTTGGATTATGCAACATGGGTCCGACCACGAACACAGTGTAGAGGCAGTTTTTGCTTTGCTGGGGAGGTCGTTAAGGAAGGTACTGTCGGGGTCCCATTATGTATCCTGTCAGCGAGCGGATCCACAAATGTCTGTGCCCAGAAGAATTTCTGTGTTTAGAACATGGAAACCGATTTCGAATCCCTCTATACTGTGTCCCAGCCCTCGTTAGCGTTGACAAGGTACATGAGAAGTGGAACGCCAAAGCTGTCTGTACCACCTTGACCAGGGGGGCTCCTACCTGAGCAATCTTCGCGGTGGTGTGCAAGCAGGACGGAAACGAGAGCTTGCGCCAATTTCAACCCACAACATGTCGATGTCAGCGATCCGGAATCTCCATCCTGGAATCATGCGAACTTCCACTAGCGACAGAGCAGCGTCGTCTCTCTCGACAGACGCAATTCTGTAGGTTAACTAGAACACGAACGTCTAATTAGTATGGGCAACATCAATTGGAGATGAGACGGAAAGACACTGGGTGTTACGGCTTACGCAGCTGGGGATCTGGTTAGCGTAACTCCATAATGCCCTGTCATTACTGAAGCTTTTGTCTTGTGTGCAGCTCGTTGCCCTGGCCTGTTTGTAACACCTGGCTGGCCTGCGACTTTTACGGGACGGCTAGGCACCAGCTGATGCTTCTTTCTAACAAATATCATCTGCCAATCGTGACGTAGCTGAGTCATATGAGTATCGGCCATGCTCTAATGAGAGGAGAATAGTTCTGAACATGCAGGCTGCTACAGTACAAAACCTCGTGCTCGAAACGAAAATCAACCAGTAACAGTTTGACTAGCACGCCCAATTGGCTGGGGCATCGGCCGCATGGGAAACTGTGGATTCTCGCACGACGCTGGTTGATTGCTGAGTCTGAAAGCTCCGCTGAACCTTTGGCGTTTGACTGAAACCATACCTAGTATGTATTCCCACGGCGTGAGTTCCCCTGACTGATTCTAATCCAGTTCAACTAATCATCCTCATCATCAGGATAGTCATAGGTTTGCACATGGAAATTTTTGACGATCAGAGGAGCGTCTTTTCCCTCGCTCATGATAACAGCGGACTCCCCAAACTCGGAGACGCTAGTCGCGAGTGTGTTGAGCGAGCTAATGACACCCTTCTGTCGGATGCTAAACAAGATAAGGCAGGACAGACCCATGATGTCGTGTTTTTTGTATCCTGTAAGTTGGGAATGCTGATCTGACTGATTTTCGTTAACAGTGGCTTCGTCGGATTGAGCAACGTTCACCTACCCAGACTAGCCAATAAGGGTTATCTTCGCATTTCACCCTCCTGAGAATTTCTAGCGATAGGCAATACGATGCAGCTGCAATTCGACTTGGCCTGATACCAATGAACCTCTCATCGAGCACGGTACTCGCAGCCAAGTATTTCGCCAGATGAAGAACGTCTGGTCTCGTCCCATCGAGGCTTGCTATGTGACCCAAGAAGGAGAAAGGAGTTGGTGTCCAGAGAGTGTAGTTCAGGTTCTTAAGCAACTGGGCTTCGATATGTGGTATATCCTCTTCATCATAGTAGTTGTGGTACGAGGGCTGAAGGTCGAATGCGGAAGGAGGGTGTTCCGTGCTGCTGTTGTATCGAAACGCCACGGCCAAGATGATTGCGCCCAGAAACCCCATATGGTTTGTTGCGGCATTCTTACAGAGGAACCGGTCTAACCAGTTGACTGCCAAAAAGACTGTCTCGAACGAGGTTTCGAGCCGTTTGCAGTATAGTAGAAAACGCTTGACGAGCTTTCTACGGTCACCCCAGTCACGGTAAGGATGGAGTGTGATATAATTGCCAAAAGGTAACGTGTTGGTCTAGCCAGTTAGCCATTGCAATTTCGTCGTGAACGTGTTCATATCTTGCCTCTAACTTAACCAGGTCGGCAAACGCTTTCTCGTCATTTCGGCTGGAAGAAATCGAATTCATGGTGTTTTTCAAGAAGACAGGATTCTCGAAGATAGCCACGTTCGAACGTTGAAAACATGGGCTGAGACTGAAGAGTGATTTATGTCTACTTAATGAAGTACCATGCGGCCTGAACGAGCTCCGTTGCGCACTATGAAGCAATCAGCTCTAAGATCCATTTGTGGCTAGGTCCGAAAGCTGACCTCGTGAGGCGCACATCTTTGCAGCAAGCGAACAGCATACACGTCCTAGAAACTGCTGTACTTACGTATGTACGAACTCCTCTGATGAGAAGCAAGAATCGAAGGCAGCTGTCAAATGCCCGTCTCGATGCACCCATGCGGAGAACTTATTCTGGGTAGACACGCTGCCTAGCGGCATAAGCTAATATAAGTAAGAAAGATGCCGGCTGTCGGTTACTCGCGAAATCCGCAAAATACAAATCATTGTTTAAGTATCAATGACTTCCCAAAATCCGACAAAGAAACAGGAAACAGCAGTGGTGGACTTTATATCATTCCTATTCTCATGCCCCGAAGCAAAAAGAAACGGATTCGCCCTCCTTGGTAAGGATCTCGAGGGTCTGCTCAAAAACGGCAACACGCCAGGCTACGTGGCTCTGCGGTCTTTGGAGTTCTCGGACAATCATTCACATTACGAACTGCACGAATGCCTCACGAGTCCGGATCAGAAGTTCGACCGCAACAGCAAAGAATACCGCATTGGCGATGTGACCATCAACATCTCGGGATGCCTCACCAATCATGGCGCTACACAAGTCACCGGCTTCGACAGGCTATTCCATCTCAGCAATTCCGTTTTGAAAACAACGGCTCTCGTATACATGGAAGAGAGGCTGTCGGTGCAAACGTTGGAGATAAAAGATCACGGGTGTTTGTGGAAGTCGAAATATCAAGTGCCGCTGCAACTCAGCTCTTCCCGTGTGTCGGAAGGCCATCTTCTTTGGGAAGTCACTCTAATCAAGCCACCAGAGACAGTAGAGGATGAGAGAGAAAGCTTTGTAGATATGGAACGTGTCATGGAAACCGGCGAATTGGACCCGCGAGTCTACAGGATTTGTGAATCCATCCGCAGTTTAAAACAAAATAGACGAAGTGAGTAAATGGGAAATCAAAAATGATGAAGCTGCACGAATCCGGCGTGTGGTGGCACTCATAGCGTAACTACACAACCATGTGGGCAAAGATGTCTTCAGATTCTGTAAAGAAGCATTTTCATTACTACATACGGCATAACGAACCAACTGAACAGCGACGCGTAGTAGATGGTCGTATCAAGCGATAGAACGACGCGTCAAGGCTGACAAGCCTGTCTTCGGCATCCATAGTATCCCATTGAAGCCATGCCACTCTTTGGCCAGACTCGTTGATTGCGAAGTAGAAAGATGTTGTTCACGCCACAGTGATGCTGAAGGGATCACTCACCACACGCTGGGACGAGTCTAATGGTTGAAGGATGTCTTGCTGAGGACGGTAGACAGACCAGAGACGGCTTTCGTGCTCGCATCCCTACTCTGTCTCATCTCATATACTATGGAGCGTAACGCCTCTTCCGTCCTATGCTGGTGATGGCTGAGGCTCACCCGCTGATCAACGCAGGCGTTCTGCTCAGCCGAGAAGCTCATCAGGACCATGTTGATCAACTGCAGATTACCTTCTGCTTTGGCAACTTGGGCCTGGAACTCTGGTGTTTGAACTTTTCGTCTGTTGTTTCGTGCCTCTAACATCGCTTGTTGAACAGTATTACACTGCGCGACCCATGCATGGCTTGATGATGCGGTGGACATGTTGTGTTTCTGTCAACCGTATGAGAGATGTATAAATCGTTGAGCTTCGAGCTGGGAACTACAGATGTCAAGTCGTGTATCGTACGGCGGCGTGCACACGTATGTAGGGCCCAAAGCGATGCCATGTGTGTATCTATATAGGATGAATCTCAACAGTGGCACCAATTTAGCTGTCAAAAGCTCAGACTGGCCTCCGCAAGAGTCTCGCTCACCCGAGACCACGGAAAAAGACGAGCATGGTGTCCTGTACGTACAGTACATACTGTACATAATTACTGCAGTGGTGCACATTGGTAGTGAAAATCATCGGCCTTTGCGTGGTCGGCGTCACTTGTGGCTTTCTGATCACTAAGAGCCAGTGAAAACGCAGCAACAATCGGCTTGTGCGATGCAGGACATTACCGGCCAATATCCTCCACAGGCCTCAGTCCGTGACTGGTGCTACGCGAGTTCTGCAACGCAGCATTCTGTCTCCTGTGCGAGTCCGCAAACGTCTCATCAGACATGGCACTATCTCGCCTGCAATGCCTCAGCCATTGCTGTCGCTTGGTGCGCTCCTTCCAATGCAGCCTCGTCCTCCTCTTCCATAGATGGCGATGGAGCTCTGACCCTCTCATAGAGTGCAACTGATTGACGCGCTGCGGTCTTCTTGGGATATTCCACCTACACATGCCACGTTCCTGCTGCTGCCTTCATGGAATCGATTTCCGCTGCCGCCGTTTCTGGCATCGATCAAAAGCCATCTTAGGATTACACGAAGACAGCAGCTTTCTCTCGTGAGCAAAAGGAAAAGTATTTAAGCCAGAGGAACACGATCCCTCTCATAGCCTCCAAGTTTTGGTAGGTCGTGCCACCTCGCAAGCAACATGTCTTCCCTACGCAGAAGTCAGAGGATCAAAGACTTGGGAGCCGCCCAAACGCCGGAAGTCGCGAAAGCCCCAGCTGCCCCAATACGAAAGGTCAGGAAGGCATATCTCAAGAGGCAACGACAAGTGGCTGAAGATATGCAAAAAGACATGCAAGCATACTCTGAAACGTGCAGCAGGTCATCGCTGAGATGAAGCAGCGTGTTGAACAGAACGAAGCCGACGCGCAAGCCTACAGAAATCTACAAAATGCTGCCATGTCGAATAAAGGGGTTGACGATGAGTCCGAGCTAGACGATATGTCCATCGACGAGAGCGACGGCGAAATAAGAGGAAACGTCAAGAAAGAACCGCAAGATGAGGGCCTCTTCGTGCCCCAGAACAGAGGGGGGACCACACTTCTTGTCGCAAACGATGATGAGAAGGATGAAGCCAGCTTAATGACGTGGAATGAAATCTCCGGACACTTCGGAGACGATGAAACAGAAGAGAACACCAAGTACTATGGGTTTCTCTGCGCAGGATTAAACCGATTCTACGACGTCATAGGTCGGGGACCACCCAACGCTGAAAAGCTGGAACTTGTCCCATCACACAGGGCCGGAGAAAAAACATCGCCCGATAATCTCACCGGGAATAGGAAAGTTCTTCAAGATGGAAAGGGAGACAAAATCAGAGTGGACGGCGTCAAGGTGCGAGTGGACATACAAGGCGTTGCTTGGGTTGCATCCGAATGCCCTGAAGACCCGATCGCCCTGATGGATCCACGATATTGGGAGACAGTAAACTCTGAAAAGGACTCCAAGAGCCAAAAGCGACCTAAGACGTTCCCCTTCACCTCGATCAAGTTGAAATGGGTGACTACAGATGACGACGGCAAAACAACCGTCGAGAAGACCTTCGAGACGAGGTCCACAGTGCGCTCCATTTACGGCAAACAGCTCAAGGTCGTCCCAAAGACCTACAAGATTGGCGATCGAGTGGTTCTTGAAAAGGGAACGACGATGGCGGCTGCAGATTTTGCAATCTTTGCTGCAGCCATTATCTCGTGGGACCGTCACGAGAAGTGGAAAAATGACCCTAGCACAGGAAGGGAGCGTAGTCCTACTCCGGATGAAGACCTCCGGACCACGACAACCACCATGCGCGGTCCGAAACGAGCAGCCAGAAAATGAAGAAACGGCCGCGACTCAAGAAGGCCGGAATGTACTTGATGAAGCTTGGTTTCTCGTTAGATGCAACTCATTCTCTGTCAGCTGATTTTTCTGTGTCTTTGTTTTCGTTGCCATAGCTCGTTAGTCACGGTAGAATTGATTCAAAGTGCGAGACTGCGTTTCCAAACCTGCAGCAGCTATGCCTAGCCGATCATGTGAACCAAATTCTAGTCGTCCGTAGACTACCGGAATGACTGAACGCTGCTTCGAGTGCTGAAGCATCGACCTAGATCACGTATCACGTATGAGTGCAACGGCTCAAATGCATTTGAATCATCGGTCGTTGTTGACCAATCACTCGACACCGATGCGCTGATTATTGCTCCACTTCATGGACATTCGTCTGCCACCGCTTATGACACGTGTAGCTGTAGACTAACCATAAAGAAAAAGAAAAAAAGAAACAAGAAAACAGCCTTGAGCGAGCGAGCATACAGTTTCCGCGAGCTCGGGGTGGTCTATCATGGATCATAGTTTTAATGTAGCAGCTAATCCACAGGTTATGCCATGGAAACCCTATGTGACGGCGAGTCGAGAAGTTGCTCTGTAGTCCGCCACAACCTGAAGCCGTTCGGAGATGGGAAGCCGTTTTGCCAGTTACAAATGAAACCAGGTTCGTGGACGCAGCACGCCGGAACATACAGCCTCGATTTGGGATAGAAAGCCTAATAGTTTCATCATTCACCAAGTCAAGGGGGCCAAGTGCAAATGTGATGAAGGCCTGTCAATTGTCTCGTGCATTCCGTGCGTATCTCGAGTTGAAAGACCATACTGCGAGAACCTGACCATGCCTTTATCTACCTAAGAATGGATGCACACACTCCTGCAGTGGACCACCGTCTTCAATGCTTCCTGTCTACTTCGCGACAAAGAGCTTTCCGTCGTACCTTCTACTTTTTCGAAATCCAAGTTCTGTTGTGGTCGGGGCAAACATCCGCCGACAGATCTACAACAAGTCCATCGACCGAGTTCCCATCCTCCGACCCGGTCTTTGAGCACGTCCAACAAAACTCCAATTGATCGGCGGGCTTCGATGTATCGTGCGTGGACAAAAACACGGTTTCTGGGTGCCCCCCTTCGTTTGTGGCGAAAGCGTCTGAAGAAACGCACATCTCTCCTTCGGCGGCGCCGGGGTGAAGAAGGCCGTGCAAATGCAAGTGAACTGTGGTACCATCTGCATCGATCTTCAACACGGCTTTCGTCTCGTCAATCTTATCGCCATCTCTCAACGAGGTCTTCAGCGCAACCATCAACTCGTCTTCGGCCGCAAGTGTCTTCGGGAACCGCTCCGACAATCTCTCTTTGCCGTGTGCAAGTGTGAGAAGCAAGTGGAAATCGCGTCCGGTTTCCCCATCGAGAATGTCATATAGGTCGATGCCGATCAGGAACAGAGAGAGACCGTGGCTGGAGAGTGTTCTGAGATAGGTGTCGCTCGTGAAGATGAGCTGCTTCATCTTCAGCCAGTCCTCGCTGTCTTTGCTGTCGTTGCTCGCAGTTGGGGTGGCCATGGTTGTTGATACGATGATTTGGTTGTTCTTGGGGCTTCAGCAGTAGGAGCCGTCGGCCGATCACCGGTTTATAACTACCTCTGCGTGATGGTGGAAGAAGCGGAAACGGATGAAGCTGAAACTGGCTTTGCGAAACGCAGCCTAATCAGGCGGTCTGATGATTCACTTACACGCGATGAAAATTTCGGCGCAAAAGTCACTTTTTGGCTGTTAAGCCATTGGTGGAGCCTTTGCAACAGAGCCAGCATCGAACCCGACAAACGACGAATTGTACCGGCTCTGAAAGTCATAATAGATAATGATAATGACGGATTATCAGTAAGCCATTTCTGGCCCTTGCATCTTAACTCTGATAGCGGCTGCTCTTCCAGTACTTGGCAAGTACAGCTGTAATCTGCTATCCCATGTTAGCCATGACATGACCCCACACCACCACTACAAAAGATGTTCAGTTTGAAATCTGGCGGAGCCCGTTACGCCTTTTACCGTACATAGATGTATGTCGATGGATCCATTGCTTGTGTTGCTCCGAAGTTGGCTGTTGTCTGACGAGACAGTCGAGGCACATTTCAGCTTATAAGCTACGTAGAGTACCAAAGCCAGCGCTATATTGTACATAACGGGGCCCTTTCGAATCACGACAGCCAGGCTTCGAAAGCTCGGAATCATTCCACTATCATACATCCTACATAGTAATGGATCACTCCAGCGAAAATCCGTCTCATCTAAAGTGGGCTACCGACCAGGAGAGATTGACTGATCGGATGACCCTGGCCTCCATCATACGGAACTATTGCACATCATTCAAGGAATTCGTTATCAAGATGAATGAACTTTATTTGCAGGGTGAATCGAGAGGAGACTTGAGCACACTCGCTCTAGCCCTCAATGACGCCCCAGAGAAATACCGAACAGAAGCTCTTCAGCAAATGCGGGAACGGGCACCCGACGTATACTCAAAGGTTATCGGTATGATTTCCGAGATCCACATCCACAGGAAGACTCTCGACCCTAAACAGCTATTCCCTTGCGTCGCCACGGATAAGTTCGCAGAAACCTTATCCGAAAGTACAAAGAAGTGTATGTACTGTGGGGAAGAATTCCTTGAAGGATATAACATGATCTGGAAACCCTGTGGAGAGCATACTTTGCATCAAGCCTGCTGGTCCAAGATTCAGGCAACGGAAGCTTTTGATTTCCCGTCTATCTGCTGGTGTCACTGTGTGCCGTCGAAGTTTAAAAGCAGATGAGGGAACTGTACTGTACTTTAAGCGGTTAGAACAACGAACCCATCAAAAGAGCTCTACTTCTTGACGGGTCATCTGCATTTCACCGTATGGACTTTCAGCTGTTTCCAGGTACTACGAGTCCAACGTCATATAGCTTGTCGAATTGAACATAGTCAAGCACCTGCAGGTCTTGAATCCCTAGAGTGTAACCCTGGAAGCCGGCTTCGAGGCCTTTAGAGACGCTCAGCACTTCCTTGGTGATAGGTGTGGCGATCTAGGTGTTGTGGGGACGGTCACGAGCGTCGCATGGACGCTTTGTACCAGCCATAGAGATCCTCTGATGGCGTTGGTGTTGCTATGACACGGTGCACGCTGGAAGCAACTGTTTTAGAGAGTGGCAGCCACGACAATACGCCTGGTCGCGCCTGGCCGAGAGAACCGACTGTTGGGGTTCGGTCACTGTACTGTCAAGAGAGCCTAGGAACTTAACTTACCACAAATTTTACACGGTCACCGCTTCCACGCGTCGCCCAAGGGGGAAAAAAGCCCTACTGCTAACTCGTTTTGTCGAGAGTCACCACGGGCAGTCGTTCGTCTCGCAATCATCAGTTTGACAAGCACCGATATTTTGGAAACAATAGAGTCACAAGCAAGAGGACCCACATAGCGGGCCCAATCATCATGGGTCTCTTCTCCTCATCAAGGGGTCCGGAATGGCTGCAAAGGATGAGGCCAGGGAACGATGTGGGACAGGTCTGAAGCAGCCCTTACTGTCATATAGCGAGTCATCGTGGCCGAAGCCATTGCAATCGAGCTTGGTGGATTACATAACGCCCTGGTGCCGAGAATTTGTCCCAACGTGTTACATGGCGTATGTTGATGTAGATGACTGCGGAGTCGTTAATGCAGTCATCGCGTTTTATATCCAGAACAAGCTTTCACCGGTATGTTTTTGGCAGTCAACATGAGCGCCGATTCAAGGGTAGACTGCCATTCTGATAAGTCGACGCGGCCGGTCGTACGCGCAGTACCACGTTGTAGTTAGCAGTCATGCTTACATTTATTGGCTTGTGCAAGGCCAGGGCAGACGTTTGACACGACGTTCAGCCGCGCGACCTCTGATTGCTCATCATAGTGCGCCAACGGCGATAGAGCCTGGAGAATGCGTCAGATCGTCTCTCGAGCCTTATGTGTTACAAGCCCAGATACTTTGGTCCCTCATAGACGTAGTTGCTGAGCTACATTAAGAAAGCCAGAACCCGCCATACAACCCCATGTATTCCCTTCTTTCTCCATCAGTGACAGCATTAACCCGAGCTTTCGTACTTTTCCTCTTGTTGTTATGCACGCTTCCAAGATGAAGGAAAATTCTTGCTCACTGATTGCTCATGCATGAGGTTCCCATGTCTGGATTCGAGGCTCAATTAAACACTTGCGCAGGTCATTCGTCCGAGATGCGGCAGGAGCAACCAAGTCTACAACGGGACCATCGAGGTCTACTGTTCTAGGGAAAATCACTGAAACATGGGAATAGACTATACTCATATGCGCCTCTAGGAGACATGGATACGAGCGAACGGAGACACCATGCAGATGATCATATGAGCCCCGAATAGCTTAACCGGGGCGTATTGAACTACGTATGTATGTGTGTACCGCTGCCAGGAGATTGTCCACTTTAAGATACAATTACCACAAGGTGTTTTTCGCTAGTAGCCGTCCGTTACGTATGAAGTTTTCCGCTAGAAGCGAGGCAACCTGTGGATGGATCTGTTGGTGGGATGCAAACGGGTTTTCGGCTGAGGGATCTCGCTTATCCTGCTCTTGACTTTTAAACGTTACGTCCACATCCTGAACCACTACCCATTCGAGCGGCTCTGAGTTATGTACTGATAAACAGTATTGCAAAGGTATTCTATACCGTCCTCTCCAAGGCAGTTGGTGGCCCAGAATG
Organism: Colletotrichum spaethianum; assembly: GCF_022836535.1. Classification (NCBI taxonomy): domain Eukaryota; kingdom Fungi; phylum Ascomycota; class Sordariomycetes; order Glomerellales; family Glomerellaceae; genus Colletotrichum; species Colletotrichum spaethianum. The sequence continues at coordinate 207,376 of NW_026054829.1, forward strand.
TGAAATTCCTCTAGTCGTCCCTGGCCCTCGTTGTAGTAAAGCACGCAAGTCGTCAACTTGTCACTTTCCTGACTGAAAAGTTTGCCAAAATCTCCTACACTAGTATAGCCGTCACTTTCATCGCTGTCCTCTTGGATGTTCAAGGTAAACCGCAAATCGGCGCCATGAACACGCGAAAGGACCCCGTCGTCGAATTGCGGATGTTTCAATGATTCGGCCAACTTGGCTTCGTATTGGATATCTCCGGTCCAGTCCATAGATGCCGCTGCAAGGTGGAGCTCTTGGCAATTTTCATCGAGGGCAAGTCGCTTGAGGTCAGACCCAATGAAAATGGGATTGGCTTTGAGTTTGACGGCAGCTTCGTGCCATTTATTATTGACGAAAAAAACGTCCATGACATAGTTAAGGATATCCTTCGCTGACCTGGTCATCTAGGGCAAAGTGTCAAAGGCGTTCATACCAAGCGAAGCTGTTGGCTGGTCGTGACTAGGTGTCTTTATATTTCGCGGATATTCCACGCATGGCCGTGTCTCTGCAGAATGGAAGAGCTGAACCTGGCTGCCGCTCAGCAACGATCGTGTCCGACACACCCACCGGTCAAGAGGGCCATTACTGGCGCATCGATAAAGCATCTCGTTGGAACACATCTGACATGGATATTTTCGCAGCACCTCCTTGTAAACCACCACATTCGCCAGACTCCAACGATGAGCGACGACGACAAGGATCGGCGACGTTTCCAGCTCAGCCGGCACTACCGGGTGTGCATCGTCTCATCTGTTGTGGGCTGCTACAGAGGGGTTCGAAATCGGGTCCCATGTTCTTAGGACAGAAATTCTTCCGCGTACAGACATTTGTAGATCTACTCGCTGACAGGATACATGATGGGACCCTCACAGTACCATCCTTGATGGCCTCCGCAGCAAAGCTAGAATCTGCTCTACACTGTGTTCGTGGTCAGATCCATGTCGCATAATCCAAGATCCACAAACGGCGGTGATAATTCAGTACGGTCTCGGTTTTATGCCACTTGCTTATTTCCATCTAATCGCACACCCCTCTCTAGCCCCACTGATCACACGTCATACAGGGTCAGCTGCTTTCGCTGATTTCAGATAGACCCTCAGATTGTGATGTTTGCTGAGAGCCTGCCGTATGCAATGGGGTTGTAAGGTCAAAAGTGGCTTGAATTATCCAGGTGTATTTCACCGCAAGACCGCTTATGAAGTCACGGGTCACTGACAAAGCTAGGTGGAGTCTATCTAGGCAGAATCGACTTATACTACGAGGATATCGTGACAAATGCTGTAGCAGATTCGGTCTACCGAAGCCGTAGAACTAGAGTCCGTCCAAACTTCTAAACTAGCGTACAGGGTATGCTCTGTTCTAAGTCTTAAAGGATTCGCTGATCCCATAACCTTCTCCCTTTGCTTATGTGCGGATGTATAGAGAAAAGTCAGTGGTCTCTTCCACTCTACATGGTCCTGAGAAGGCCCGTAGTTGCTCGGGCTCCTGCTGACATGGAACATATCTCTATGTTTCGCCCTTTGCTCCAGTGCCTGTCGATGTATCTCCTCTATCTCTTCATGCTTCCCTTGATATCGAAGCACGCGTGTCAGGTTGTTCATGCTGGTGAGTGTGTCGGGATCCTCTGGTCCCAGCACCTTCTTACAGAGCTCTAGTTCCTGTCGATGCATTTGCTCTGCCTCGTCGTACTTCCCTAGGCTTCGAAGCACTTCTGCTAGGTTGTCCATGCTATTGAGTGTGAAGAGATTCTCTAGCCCCAGTACCTTCTGCCTTAGCTCCAGTGTCTGTCGATTTATCTGCTCGGCCTCGTCGTACTTCCCCTAGCTTTCAAGCACGAGTGCCAGGTTGTTCATGCTGGCGAGTATGTCGGGATTCTCTGGCCCTAGCACCTTCAGACTCAGCTTCAGTGTCTGTCGGAACATCTGCTCTGCCTCGTTGTGCTTCCCCTGGTTATCAAGCACTGCTGCCAGGTGGTTCATACTGTCGAGCGTGGAGGGATTCCCTGGCCCCAGTACCTTCTGCCTCAGCTCCAGTGTCTGTCGATGCATTTGATCTGCCTCGTCGTACTTCCCTAGGCTTCGAAGCACGAGTGCCAGGTTGTTCATGCTGTCGAGTGTGGAGGGATTCCCTGGTCCCAGCACCTTCAGCCTTAGCTCCAGTGTCTGCCGATGCAGCTGCTCTGCCTCGCCGTACTTTCCAAGCAGATTATTGCTTTCTCCCGTATTAGATAACAGGTCACATAACACCTCGTCGTCTGTGCACCAATCCTGGACTTGAAGCGCCGCTTGTGCATGCGGCAAGTAAGCCATCCAAACTTCTCTGTTTTCGTGGTCTGGCCACGGAAATCTCTTGGAAAGCCAGCATATCGTCTCCGTCACTTGCTGTTTCTCTTTCCCCTGTTCTCGTATCCAGTTCCGCATCACCAGGCGCACCAACCGATGAATATCGAACCTATCTGCATCATCGCGTCGCAGAATGAACGCGTAGGCTATCAAGGTGCCAATCGCTTCATCGGTATTTATTTCGTCACCGGTGTCTATCCCGTCCTCATCAGGGTGTAGAAGACCTCTGCGGATGTCTTTCTCTGCGAGATAACACTATCTGGAATCTGGGCCCTCGAATGCCGTGCAGCGAGGCACCAAGCGAGGCTTCTCCTCTGTCACGCAGGACAGATTGCGCGAACGGTCAGCTCAGCTCGATGCTGAAGAGAACTCTACAGGCCAGCCGTCGATTTGGCGGCGGGTCTACGCCTTGATGCGATGCCCTGGGCCGCCGTGTAATCTTGGGCCGCACTGCTGGATTAACGTTGTTTGTGGCAAAAAGCATTACAAACTTAGGTCTCATCATTTTAGAGCTATCATTCGACACGTAGAGCAGGGTGGTGTGTTTGACGCTCACAGTGACATGCCCGAGGACATCCGCGACCAGCTGTATGCCGAAGAGCAGCAACACGCCGAACGACGACGCAAGACCAATACTCCATCGACAGGAAACTACCCACCGATCAACATCACCAACGCGATGCCAGCCTCTTCGCCGCTCGCTTCCCCCGCGGGTGACGGGGCTCAGCTTCCATCCTCATCTCCCACCTGCTGCAATGCTGTCTTGGCCCTGGAGATTGCGGGACCAAGAGATGTGGCCGTGCGATTGTACTGCGAACGGCAGTGCTCCCAGGTGGAGAGTGAGACGCTCAAGTTGGAGTTCCGGAAGGCGTACAATGCTGTGCTTGACCATGGCTTCGATCTCGAGCAGGTGCACGAAGATCAAAAGCCCGACTTTTTCATCGAAAAGGGTGTTTTGGTTGGCATAGCGCGGCGGTTCGTCCGCGATATCGGGAAATGGGTTAAAGAGTGCAGCAGAGTTTGACGGCTACTAGGTATTCTTATAGATGGCTCAGAATGTCCGCCTCTTCAAGGCTTCTCAATACAGATGCCAGCGTTCCGAAAATAGCCTCTAGCGCTTGACTTCCGGGCGCCTACCGTTTGCACGCACCATTCCAGAAAGCCTGGAAAGCCGGCTTCAGGAAGGCCATTATGCTGATGATAGTGTCGCTTGATGAAGCTCTTGAGCTCGGCGAAATTCTCCTCGACCGGGTTGAGATCGGAAGAGTATGGTGGGAGGTAGTGGGTTATGACACCTGCTTCTGCGCAGAGTTCGGACTCCATTTGATCCGCAAATCCCAGGCCTAAAAAGCGACAGATCTTAGGTACTACATTACAGATTCCATGTACAACTGGCCAGAGAAAAGATTGAGCTCATTCAAGAAAAGATGAGGAAGACCTCTTGTAAAAGGCTGAGTTGGTGTTGTATAAAGGCCCAGGGTGTCAAGCACGCGGTATCCTATGTTGGCACGTTGGCGTAGAAGTGAGGACAACCAGATTCGGACCACGAATGGTCACCGTGGAGATTTGCTCCAACCGACGAACAACCGACTTCTATTTCTCCTTATCCGTCATGACTATGTGGTAGGGGCACAGTCCGTTCGGATTGTCTGTGAATATCTGCCGGAATAGGATAACTCGCTGGAATCCAGTTATCCAGCGCGGTTCGGCCGGTCGGGCCGATTCGGGCCAAGGATAGCTACGGCGGAAAGGGAGAACCTCAACCCATCAACCTCACCTCAGCTGCCAGCCCCTAGATAGCTTCCTCCCCTCTTCACGCAGAATCAGGATAACAACAACAACAACAACAACAACAACAACAACAACAACAACAGTATTATCCCTACGTCACCCACGTTACCGTATACGGTATATCGAATCCCCTGTACTTCCAACATCTACACACACACACACTATCCAACTGGAAAATGTCTTGGTGAATCTCCACAAAGCCCTGCGTGTTCCCTATCTTAACCCTGCTGGCGCACACCAGTAAAGCTTAGGCAATGCCATGGAACACCACGGTCAACTACCAGGACCATATTCGTCGATGGTCCTGTGTCGGTAGGACTTGGAAGCACGATGTGATCAGACCTGGAACGAGGGCAGGGTTGCTTATAGCCTGATGCACCGTCATCTTGGGGACCCAACTTCCGAAATCGTCATAAGGCCAGCTTAGGGAATCCACACCGAAGCCTGAGGTTGGACAACAAGGGGGCCGCCGAATCAAAGCCTCCCAAGGGTGCTTGCCTCTGCCAAGTGTCCCCCTGGAAAAAGGGGTATATATTGCTGTGCTCCGAGACATCTGAACACGGTTCCGGCTCGACTCCTCTCTTTACCTTCAGCACTTCATGAATATGACATCCCGCCCGTCCTCATTGCTCTACCGGAGTGTAGTAGTTGACTTGTTTCTCTCCGATGGCGTCCAGATCCCAACACAGGGACAGCGGAGTCAATTTTATGTCATGAACGACGGAAATTTCAAGGGTTTTGTCGCTGCTTGGCTGGAGGCCGACAGAAGTGCAGCTGATATGATCAGCAAGCTAGCCCAGGGGCAGAATCTTCCCACAGGATCCCAATAGCCTCAGGCATATTGTAAGTTACACGCCACCAAATAGTAACGAGACTCAAGATGAGAAGGGATGTATGCTTTCCGGGGCCCTGGTTGCCACTCAATGGCGATCAACAAGCCTCGAACCGTCAGGACAGCCGCACTACTTCCACTGGCTTCGCTCGGCCCGAAGCTGTCAACAACATGTCAGCTACCAACCGGCATGGGCAGTCTGAACATAATGTCGAATTTCAACTCTGCAGCCTTGACCATGCAGCCAAACCCTCGGGCTTGATTGAGTCTGCCCATTCATCGAAATCCCATGCCACATCGAAAAACAGGTATGTGAGACCTTACAAGCGCATCCTATCTCTGTTATAACACATCAACAGATTACCTAAAGGTTTTCTGCCCCAGCACCTGGTTGGCGAGTCTATGTCGTTCGCCAATGACACCCAACACGTTGCCATTGTGTCAGTGTCACCCGCAGACAATAAGAGGCCATTTGCTACACGGAGGTCGTCTAAGCCATCTCACCTCAAATGCCCTAAGGAGAAATGCTCAGCGGCCTTTGCGCTGCGGGGTGCCCTTAACCGACACGTCAAGACAGTTCACGGACCTCGAAACAACTATCTTTGTAGCATCGGTGGATGTCTCAGGGCAAAGCCGGGATACGGTATGTCAAATCCAGCGGCGGTAAAAAGCCATATTGTGAGCATGCACGAAAACCGTCCATTGCTCTGTACTTTCCAAACATGCAGGAGATCCAGGCCCGGAAGTGGTTTCACGACGGAATATGCCCGCAAAAGACATACTAGAGACAAACACCCGGAAAGTTGTCACGAGGTAAGGTCAAAAATAACTCCAACGACGTGTATCTGGACAGGACTTACAGTCATAGCAACGCATCGTTTTTGCAAAACCAGACAGCGTTTCGCAAGAACATTCGGCTTGCAACAACCTCGAAACTATGATAGGACTTTCCAAAGACGATAAGAGTAACAATGGCTCTTCTAGCCAATTTGAAGAGACAGACAGCCGTTCTAATATCCCATCGCTATCGACCCAAGCTACCGCAACATCACGGGCCGCCACACCAAATTTGTCTGGAAATGTATCAGGGGATGTGCCACAGCTGTGGATCGATGGCATAAGGCCTAGCAGTGTTCCCATCCTACCCCCCATGGCCGAGACTTCAGCGGACCCGAAGCTGGTCTCTGATCCCTACCACGCAGGTACCTAAGCTCTCGGCTCTCGCTTTCTCTCTTCAATATACATAGTACTGATGTTCCCAAAGTCGTCGCTTCAGACGTCGAAGGTAATTCAGCCTTCGTTATCAACGTTAATCAGCAGATGCATCCGCAGGTATCACGGGCGGGGCTCTAGATTTACTTCCAGGGCATTGGCGAATGGATCCGCGATATTTTGCTGGCCCGCAAAATAACGGACTTTTCATTTGTCCGTGGCAACCATTCGGTTGCTATCACGAACCCACGAACAATCAAGAGATGTTTTGGTCAGTCAACATGTGGGACTTCTTGAATCTTTGATAGCTTACCTTCTGTGTTGACAGGAAGCACGTGGATGTTCATATAAAGCCATACAAGTGTCCATTGCAGCACTGTGGTTATTCCTGCGAAGGATTTGGTTCTATACAAGAACTTTTCCAGCATTGCATAGGCTGCTTGTCTTTGTTCTACTCTTGAAGATATCAGTGTCTCGCGGACTACTGTCTTACCCGGTAACCATGTCATTTCGTCGATAAGAGCGCGCTTATCAAGAACCGATGGGGTTGTTGGCCCGGAAGCCTAGCGGTATGTAGCAATCCCAGCCCAGTTGTCCATTCTGGTATCATCAATGATTTTGTCCCACACCCCTGAGATACTAATGTGCCAGCTTTAGCAAGCATGGTAACCTACATGCGTGGTGAGTGGCCCATCATAGTGAGTGGCCCACTTCCAACTGTTTCTACACTCTTCACCTTTACAACAGCTTTCCTCCATGTTCGATAATGGACTCTTCTTCAAATGAAAGTCGCATGATCCTTGCAATTGGAGCTATGAAAAAAGACCCAACACTATCCGTACGAAAAGGAGCCTCCGTCCATAATTCCCCTAGATCAACACTCCGCCACCGACGCGCTGGACAACTACCACAAAGCGGAACGCGTTCGAAATCAATGAAGATGACTGCGAATCGAGATATGGCCGATTGTCTTCTTGACGTACGCGACGCGACGCGTGTCGGACCGTGATGGGCAGAGAACTTCGTACGACGCCAACCACAACTAAAAACGCGTTTTCGACGAGGAATCGACTATCAGAAGGCGTTAGCTGAGGATCTTGCAATTGTGCGAGCCTGGTTTGCGCTCGTACGAAACACAATCGCGAAGTACGGAATAGGTACACACACACACACACAGAGTTTATTACGCCCTGGCTAAGCCATGAAGGGCTCTAACGTCTATGTATCTTACATGCTTCCCTTGTTGAGTTTTTACCCTGGTCTCAAAACAAGCCCCTTGTATAAGATCCACTTCCGTCTGCGTCATCTTTGATTACTTCTTCCGATGATTGCGATTTCTCGTGAGGTTAGTAGCAGGCCATCTTGGAGCACTTCCTCCAAGTGTTCAGGTCCCTGTCTTCAGCGGCTGAAGCGAGCCCTGCAGTCGATGGCACGAGAGTTCGTGAGGGGTTAGTCGGTGGTCAGTGTTGGTGACGTGATGTTGTGTTGTTCTTATCCTACGTTTGGTTGATTTGCATATCGAGTCGTCCCGTTGCCATGGCATACTTCACTGTCTCTCTTACGACGTCCATGCATGGTGACCAGTCGTCAGGGTCTGATGCGGCCTTCCCTCCTAAGTAAAATGACAGGTTGCCTCTGTGCGTATCAAACTTCAGCTAAGGCATGACTGTCCCTAAGCAAACGGTCTGTTGCATCGCCGTAGCTTTGCCGCATTGGACATGGCAGACTCAGCAAGGGATCCCAGACTTCTCACAGCCCTGGCTCAAGCGTGCTTTCTGTGAGGCAATCTAAGAGGCAAATTTCGTAAATCTTCCGCAGAAGTCAGGCATCCAAAGTGAGGTCAGTGTCAACGTTGCCTCTTCCTTATCTGACGGCGCTGTTGATGTCCAGCTTCTGCCAATAACATCACTTCAATCTTCAGTGCTTACTCCCGGCATTAATGGAATTTCTATCCGTTACGCTACGAATGGACATTGGACATCGTGTCCCGTCGGCTACGGCATTCAAATACATCTCATGACTTGGCTGAGCCCCTGAAAGGGGTCTGGAAGGGCCCACAAAAGGGGTCTGATTAGGTGAGTCGCGCTGTAAATCGTACATGTCCGATGCCAGCTAGGCATCTATGAATGCTCTTTTCGCTAGGAATACCACGTGACCTCCCTCCTTCATCAACACGTACACCACGGTCCCCATAGCCAGCACTCGGGATGGCTTCGTCCCTACAGAGCTGATCACTATATGGACAGTTTGTCGACCCGGCCGAGACGTACCGCCAGTAAGCCTGCCATCATCACTGCTTCAATTCGCTTGGTAGCCAACAGAGGAGCTCTCCTACAGGCTTGGACATGTTTGCCTTCCTTCGCCACAGTATTCGGCAGGGCGCTCGCGATCCTTGAGGGTAGCCGGCTGGTCTCGTAAACGGTTCTGTGACGAAGTGACCTCTAAGGACCAAAGGAGCATATCTACGGTGCTGGTTCCCTCTATCAATCGTCGAGTGCGCTCGGCTTGCAAGCTGTTGGTTTATTTCGAGTTCGGATCCAGTTGGAGACAGACCGCTGGGAGGCTGAGGCATTGGCGAGACGTGGGTTGTAGCCCTTTAACTACAAGTCAGAGGCAGTTGTCGTCAGCAAAACAGTTACACCGAGGGAACAGAGGAAGTCCTCACCTGTGCGTGACTGAAGTCTCATCGATTTCATGAAGCTCGGGAGCATCAATTTTGGATAGCAGGTACTCGAAAGCGTGACGTAGAGCTGTGCATCAAGATGCTTCCCCTCATGTATCAGCGGTTTTCGACCAGAGCACCGTGATTATCTTTCAACAAAGGGGGCTGATCGGCTGTAAAGCAGCCAACACACGCCGCGGAAATCATCGGCTGACAGAACGCCGCCGGCTGGCGCAGAACGTGTCGCTTGTTTGACCACAACGAGCGCCACAAACCAAAGCAACGGCACGAAGCGTAGACTGCGGGCACATCGGCTGGACGACGTGCTGACCTCGACAGCAGACAAGAAACATGAGGTCACATAGGAACCTGGCAGGAGGCAACAAAGGGCTTACAGATACGAATGAGAAACGGTACATACGATTTTGAGAGGATGCGGACAAGAAAGCATACAGCATAACGAGACTCTTCAACAGAGGGCACAGACAGACAGGATAGATAGCATAGCGGGGAGCTTGGGAATAGCTGGCCATGATCCAACAACAGGGCGAAGGGGGTGTCGCGGTCCATCGTCGACGCTTCGGCTGCTGGCCAGACCCCGCTCTGCGACACAACTGCTCATACAAGAACGGCTGAAACCGTCCTGCATCGCACTGGACTTGGCACTCACTTGGGGCTCAGTCATTCTTGTGGGTTACGCCACGACAGCGGCAGTGGTTGGGAATGCAACCTTTGTACTAGTGGAATTGTTTCTCTGACCCTATTGATCGAACGATGAACAACGGAAATATCCTTCTGGCTGCTCATTTTGTAACAGCTTTTGCAAGTCCCTTTGGTGGAAAGTTGCTAAGGCATGAGACATAAGAGCTTTGATGCCTAGATAGTCAGCCACGCAACAAATATGAATTTTATGCTCGTTCGAACCACCAGAATTTGTTCCGGAATCAATGAATTCGTTGGTTTGTTGTAGTCCACTTTGTTGTATGATTGACTCATCGGATTCAATTCTGCCGGATTCTGTTTCGGCCGTAGGGCTGCTGAACATCGCTCGAAAGTATGATGACCAATAGCACAGTACGTCACGATGTACCAGAACAGAGTGATTCCCAGCACACAGAACTGTGTCTGTCTTCCTGCCTTAGTTGGGAGATGGTTTCATCTCTGAACTCTCGGGAGGATCCGATCTGGAGAGCAAAAGTGTTGGTGTAAACAGTAATACGTGCATTCGAAGAAAGAGAAGCTTCGCGAGCGTGCTGAAGGGTAAAACAACGTGGTAGCTGATGATGAAGGCAAATACGCTCTCAAAACTACATTGGTGGGCTCTGAGATGTCTTGCCGCAGTTGTAGTCATCCACTCCACAGCATAGCTGACCATCCCAGTTGCCAACAACTTGACCTAACGTGTTGTAAGATAAATGAAGGGCTGTACAGTCCTGTTGTTAACGTACCTAAGTCAATCGTGCTAGCCATAGCCTGGCTGCCAGCTTTTCCACACTGACATTCATACTTGGTTGGGAACTCTGTCGATCTATCAAGCGAGCACGAAGTGCACGACTTGTCAAATTCACCCCTATCACGGAGTAAGAAGATGGCCGGCTCGCATGCAAATCGCCTCTTACCCGTTTCCCTGTTTCAATTGACCACCATCATTCCAGAGACATTGACCAAGGTCCAACGATGACCAAACAGGGGCCGAGATTGTACTGTTGCAGACTGCTGCAATCACATTGGCACTCGGGCCCATTATGTACCACGAACCGCAGGTTTTTTGGAAGTTCGCTGCCTTCCAGCCAGAGCCTGGAAGCTGGGACGACAGGCTTACGGTGAAGAAGCCGAACTGCACCAAGAAGGATTTAGAATACATTATGAGGCTTGACTGTGCCATGACAGAATGAAAAGAAGATACGCGCAGTATTTAAGGAATCTTGAAGCCGTTATCGGCTTTAAAATTCCTTAAATGATTAGAACTTTGCCTTATGACTTGCGTGTCACGTCACTTACACCCTGGGCAAAAGACAGCTCGTTGTGACTCCACACTTGCTTAGCTGTGTATTGTCCAAAAGTGCTTTATGGCACTGTACGTATGCTGCGACCGTCTCGAGTACTGAGAATCCCCGCAAGAACAGTCTAGTACGTCTTAGCTACAGTACAGTACAGTATCTTGTATTGAGCGCGACATGACGCCTAATGACAGAGGTCTCACTTCCGGCTGGCCGTTGGCTAATCGAGATGTCGTGTCAGTCTTCAGGTTCTTTTGACGTCGTTAGCGACTGGGTTTCTTCTATGTCGCCTCACACCGAAAGCCCTCCACCTTCTACATACAGTATAGTAGACCGCGTCCAAGACATACAGTATCGGCTCTGCACATAGATCCAAATCAACACGCCGGCATGGACAATAAGTCAATCCGGGGCTATTTCTGCCTCTGTGGTAATCTCTTTTCGTTCGACGGGCGATTCTGGCTCCTGGATGCTGTGACGTATCGTGACCCCCGCAGGCTTTTCATGCAGCTCCACCTCGTTCTTGGCTAGGATCGTTTCCAATGCTCCAACGCTGTGGAGATGCCGCTCTGGGCCACCGGTCTAGATCTCCTGGCGTTCCAGCCACTCCACTTACCGACATCTGGAATTGTCGGTACGTATCTGCGGGACAGGCCGAGCCACAACCAGATGTTGGTCGAGAATGGTGGCCGAAGCACGAATCAATCCTCAACTCCATTTCTGGCGTTGCGTCCAAATGAGCTCCAATTCGTAACCAACATGACAGGCCGAGCCACAACCAGATGTTGGTCCAGAATGGTGGCCGAAGCACGAATCAATCCCCAACTCCATTTCTGGATCAGTGTGCGTTGTGCGCGTTGCGTCCAAATGAGCTCCAGTTCGCAACCAACATGACTTGCGGCCACAACGGCCGATTGTTCTCCCAACTGCGTTGACTACTTAGGACATCCCCAATCAACAGTTGCAAGTAGTTTCCAGAATGAGTCCTGCCCCATAGCCGCGCTCGTTGTCGCTTCTGCCCTGCCCCTCTCACGGTGCCCTTCTTCTTATTTTCGCCTTCGACGATGTATCATCCTCAAACAGGGAGGGTTCCGCCTAGAGTGTCGCGCCAGATACCTCGCCAGACTCCGTACTTGCTGCGCAATGCGCGCATGCCCTACAAAAGTGGCTACCAACAAGCTGCTGGTGGCGATGTGAGAGCACAGAGACAAGGTCCGGTCACGTCCGCGGCGCAAGGCAAAAACAGCCCCAACAGCAGTTCCATCAACCCCCAAATGCTGTCAGCGTCCTCCATGTCAGGAAACCCTACCTGCCCCAAATGCTCCATGCTTACCGAATCCTTCCAGAACAAGCTCTCGAAAAGTCTCTGAGACGCAAGAAGACAATCCTGAACTGAGGTATCTCCATTCGCGAGCCATGTGCATGTTCATGTTCATGTTGAACCCGCTCGCCCATGTCTAAACGCGGCTTAGGACCTACATCTCCGACGGGTTCGGCGCCATCCAACAGGCCCTATTCGACCTCACCGAACAGTATGTCTACTTGCAAAGCTGTTGCTGTTGGCGATGTATGGTAACGTTTGACATGTTTTTAGAATCGGCCATTTGTCTGCTAGGATGGAAGACTACCTCAAGATACTCGAGTCAGCCGGAGCATCAGTTGTGCCGGAGGGCTTGGAGACGGACGACCTGGACCTGGGAGACATGGCCAATCTCGTCAACTATTAGCCACGAGACACAATCAGGCCGAGCTTATGGGGACGGGGACATCTGCCATACGACCGGATCCAGGCACCTGTCCATGTCGATAAATGAAAATGGAGACGAGGATCGACCTACCATGTGCACATGCCCCTCCATACGCAAAGCCAGGGCATTTTGGACGCCGAGCCTGCTGGCGATGGGGCCTCCATGTAACCGCAGACACGCAACGGGATGCTGATTCTCGGTGACCGTGTAGCAAGGATCTTGCAGCATTGACACGGTAGCAATGTGATAGATTGAATTGATATGTCTGTGTTGCTCGTCATCGGCCCACCAAATCTGATTCATCACGTTCGCCACGTGCTCCCAAGGACGGTGTACGGGTATATAAGCAGGACGTGGTCGACAACGACCAGCAGTCCCTCAACACCTCGTCACCATACCTCTTTGTCGTTTCACACCATACTTTCCATCAGTACGACAACGGTCATGCTGGACAGACTTCCACCTGAGCTTGTTCTCATGATATTCGGGGCTTGTGGTGATCGCCACACGCAGGTGCAGCTCTCGTCATGCCTCCGCACGCTTCGACATGCCTTAATACCGCGAATTTACCTGCGGAATGTTCAATCGGAGGGCTGCTCCGCTGCGTTGTGGGCAGTTCTCCGCTGTCACAGGCACGATTCGGCTCTACGTATAATCGAAGCATCGGTTCGTGCCGGAATGGACGTCTGGGCCTTGCAGTTCAGCGTCACTGTGAAAGACATCTTCCCCCAGCGATACATATCGAGGATACCACGACAACTGCACCTGTCGGCTGCCAGGCTTTCACTGTTTGCCACCGCTGTCCTCAGGCGGAAAGACAGACTTGTCATGTCTCTTCTTGACGCACAAGCCCCGCAGGGCTGCACAGGAAAAGGTTGCTTGCTTCAGAAATCACGACGTATCTGGACAGACTGACGAGAGACCGATCACGCTCCGGGAGTCATCCCACTGCTCTCCACGTGGCCTCGGCCACTGGTCTTGATGAGGTTGTCAAGCGGATGCTCAAGGAGACGCCAGCAGAGGTGGCTTCGCTGGACGCGCATGGCCGCACACCACTCTGCTACGCAATACGGTGTCCGCTTACGCCGAATTCAACCATCAAACTACTTCTTAACAACAACGCCGACGCAAACGTGAAGATCGCGTCGAACGGAAGCATGGTCTCACTCTTGACGTACTGTTGCAGGGAGGGTCTCTTTGCTTTTGCCTCAAGTCTCCTCGAACGTGGGGGTAGAGACGACCTACAACAGCTCCTCCGACTGACTCTCCTGGCTTCGTCAACGTCGCTTCAGGGAAGGACGAGGTCACAGAAGAAGGTCTTGATCGAGAAACTGGTCGAATGTGGAGCCAATCCGAACGGTATGGTGCGGGCACTGGACGCAGAAATGGTCGAGAGGCCCCTTCTCTTGGATGTAGCATTGACGTCGGCTTCCGCAACAAAACACCTCCTCGCCGTCGCAGACGTAGATGTCAACATTCAGGATTCTTCCGGGCGGACAGCTCTGAGTTGGCTATTGTTGCAGAATCACGGGGATCACAAGACGGTTGCATTGCTCCTGAAGTGCGGGGCGATGCTGCAGCCGCATTCACTTGACTGGATCATACAAAACACAACGTTCTCGTCGCTGCAGGGGCTCATGATGATGCTGTCACGAAATGATCACGCCTTCAGCCTGTTTCGACTCATTTACCATCACTGCGTCTCGCATACGGAAAGGAACGATGTGATGATGTCGTTCTTGGCATCAGTTGCCCCACAGTCCGCAGCACTGGCACGAATGTCTGACGGGGACATCAGCGACATTCGAAGGGGAAACATTGGGCTCTTGCTGTCCTATCTTGAGTTTGGACAACTGCCTCTAGGCCATGTCTCCTGAGACGAGGGAGAGGGAACGTCGTATTTGCCGTGGGGTCATCCACAGAATCACAACATACAACGAGATCAGGGTTAGGCTCATCAGTAGCAGCAAGAAGGCTTTCTTCGTAGTTCGGGGAGAGAATAACTAGCAGTTTTGGTTATTATTATATCTTTTAGACGAAAGAAGAGAACCAGATGCCACCGGATCTATGTGCGACGTAAAATCACCATCGCTTACTGGTAGGACACAAGCACCAGCTGCATCACATGCCATTTCAGGTGGCCAAGTCGAACACCAGATTTCACTATGCGATTGTGTGGAGGGACCGAATCCCTTTTCCGTCATGGTAAGATACCACTGAGCCAGAGGAAGACACATCTGATGCTCGCTGCTGCCCGTCGCCAAATGCGAAGCCTTGTCAGCATCAAAGGAGCACGGCCACTTCGCAGCGGGTTTTCCATTTCAGGACAGACGACGGCGCTTCCTTGGCGGCTGCATGTCGCTGTTCGCTGGCTGTTCATCTTCGTGCGCGACACGCTCAGTCCTCGCCGGGCTCCTCCCAGCCTCCAACACCGCTAGCGCTACCTCATCCGCCACCTCGCCAAGCTTCTGATGACCATCAAAGTCTCTTTTCCATGCTGTTGGCCTGTCTGGCCTCATTTCGCCCGCCTGCGCGTTGACTGATGTCTCCCAAGCCGCTGCCGCGTTTCGGAATCGGCGACGACGTCTATTCGGCCTCACAGCGACCGACTTCATTACCTTATCGCGGCCGCCCTTGGCAATCCAATAGTCCTCCACAATTGCCCGCGCGACACGCATCATGCGACTTTCAGGCTCCCACGATCGTTCAGGAGACCCGATCCAAGAAATGTATAGGCATACATTGCCATGAGACGTTTGCTTATGCTTCTCAACCTCAAGAACGTGCCATAGGTTCTTGTCGGCCATGGCACCTATGCGCTTGCCCTTCTCCCCATCCCA